>NW_017537555.1:30465-33114 GCF_001853355.1 Bactrocera latifrons | reverse complement strand
ACATCCTTGAACGATTTTCATCGTTCCCCCGAGCACTCAGAGTAGTCGCCTATATTCTCAAATTCGCAGAGCGACTCAAACTTAAGGCAAAGGGAGCAACTTGMCCCCAATGCGATACATTGACGCACCAAGACTTACAAAAAGCAAAGGTCGCTCTTATCGTATACACCCAAACACGCTACTTCAGCCGCGACCTGGGGTTACTAAGGCAATCGAAGCCAATTGACAAAAAGAGCTCACTCTTAGTACTAAACCCATTTATAGACACGAAAGGTCTGCTTCGTGCAAACGGCCGGCTTGCTAATTCCTGCCTTACGTATAATGAACACCATCCCATAATAATACCTGAGAAATCCTCATTTSCCACATTATTCATCAATTATATCCATATACTCATGTTACACGCCGAACATCGCCTCATGCAACATATGGTACGCCAAGAGTACTATGTTCYCCGTCTTAAGCCCCAAATTAAGAAGTGCATTTTCACGTGCAAGGTCTGCACGATGCACAAGCAGAAAATGAGAACGCAGATTATGGCAACACTTCCACCGGAACACCGCAACTTCGCTCTGCCTTTCACCACCACAGGTGTCAACTTTGCTGGGCCTTTTCAAATAAAGGCGTTCATGCTAAGATCTCCCACATTCATGAAAGGCTATGTGGCTGTCTTTGTTTKTTTTACGACAAAAGCAGTACACCTTCAGCTCTGTACCAATCTGACAAAGGAGGCTTTCCTCGCGGCATTTGCCCGCTTCGTCGGTGGACGTGGCTTTCCATCCAAACTCATGAGCGATAATGGTAAAACATTTATCGGAGCTCAAAGAGCTACAGAAAAACAATTTGTGGATTTTATGAAACAAGTCTCACCTGACATTGTCCAAAAATACGCAGCCCAAGGTATCAATTGGCAGTTTATCCCCCCAAGCGCCCCTCATATGGGTGGTTTATGGGAATCAGCTGTAAACAGCTTCAAATCTCATTTCAAGGAGATATATGGCAGCTACAAATTTAATTATGAAGAATTCACTACATTATTAACTAAAATCGAAGCCGTTCTCAACTCACGGCCCCTCACGTAAGATCCCTCCGATTTCACAGCCCTAACTCCAGGGCATTTTCTAAAAGGAGCACCCATTCTGGCCACACCTGAGCCAGGCGTGGAGTCGCTATCCTTACTAAATAGATGGGAAAGATTTAAAATCCTCCATCAGTCTCCGATGAAAGGAAGACTATATCAAGGACATCCACAAGAGGTACCGATGGAAAATTACAGAAAATGCGCCAAAGATTGGAGATTGTGTCCTGATACAGGACGAGTGTCTCCCCCCTAATGGCGGCTTGGCCGCATAAAGAAGCTTTATCAAGGCACCGACGGTCATATTCGCGTAGTCGATCTCMATATTCAATCAGGAAAGTTAACAAGACCGCTCGTTAAGCTATGCCTTTTACCGACCGCCGATCGAAAAGTAAACGATAAAACCATCCAATATACCCGATAAAATAAATATTATAAAATAACAAGYAAAACAACCTAATGGTCGATCAATTTACAATTAAAATACCACTCTTCCATACAGATAAACATGGATGCAGAAATGCTACGCGCTCCAACGCCAACCATTCGCTCGACTATCCACGTGCCACGCCAAGTGGCAGCACCAGTTGCGGCAGCACCAGTCGTGGCAGYCCCAGTTGCGGCCGGCCCAGTCGCAGCTCCCCGAACCACCACATCAACAGGTCCTCGTAGTGGAACGCGAACACTGCCGTCGACGCCCATATCAGCAGCAGAGCCGCAGCGCAGCAGGTGCCCAATATGTCGTCGACCACACCGGTTGATGAACTGCGCCATTTTYAAAGGACTACCACCACAGCAAAGGCTGCGCATCGTCCAGGCACACTTCCACTGCCTCAATTGTCTGGCACCTACCCACACTACCCAGGAGTGTACTTCGGGAAAYGTGTGCCAGATATGTATGTGGCCTCATCACACAATGCTGCACCGAACCACCAAACACGAAATTGGTCAGCATTCTGGTAGCCACCACCGTGGCGCAGTACGACGACCGCCAATAAGCCGGGATGCACGAACCCGTCGACAGCCAACCACATCATCATCCCGTATCCGCCGGCAACAGAATGGGACGTCGACCCGACGCCAGCAACAAACGCCCCGTCCGCGCTGCACCTCCGGCCTAATCACCGTTGTAACCACGCTCCAGCAATTTCAACGCATTCTATGCTGAAATATTCGCCTAGGGGGGCCGGGATAGCTAAATGAGCTTCAGTCTCCTGCCCCATACAACATATAATCAACACCGAACACCTAACCATAGCAATAATCCCGCATCCAGAACACTCTACACTCACCGCATTAAAACATACGTCACTAGCACGCTTCATTCACCACACAAATCTCTACACCTCACCACCATAAAAAGGGAACAAAAGGGGCGGAGAAACAAGTTCGCGGCCACTTCTTTTTGCGATCCGCTATCGAAAGCCGTGCGATTCAACCCGAGYTACAACGTTTTCAACTTTGTGCGAATATCCTGTTTTTTAACACTTACATATATTAAACTTCAAAGTTGTGTTAGATATCTGAACTCCTTCTCCTTTTCAATAAAAACCAATTGTGAAACTCTTGCG
>NW_017537555.1:18923-29265 GCF_001853355.1 Bactrocera latifrons | reverse complement strand
AAAAAGGAATTAAGTAGTTTCGCCATATATTAAAAGTCCAATATATAATAATTATCAATCGTAATACATGTTGGGTATTTTAATTTAAAATGTCCAAAAATTCTTCTTTGGTGCGATCTGGCCATAATGGAAAATGTTATAAAAAAACGCTTATTTTGAGGCGCTCTCACACAGTTGGGCATCCCATTATCCCTGTTCTCTATGRTAGACGTTCTCTGCTATAARCACTCTCTATGTGTTCAGCACATGAGTGACCTACTCCACTGACTTTAACGGGGCATCTCGACAGGATAGAATACTAACTAAAAACGTTTGGCTATTGCCATTGCCAAATCTGTATGTGGGCATTTGCTATCACGATATAATCATTTGTGCAAAGGCGTAGGGTGGATGATGTTCGAGCTGATGTAGCGCATGCTTTGAGCTCTTGACAGTTTTATTTTATCACATTACGAAATGCGGTCGGATATGTCGCGCATGTTATGTAGAAATCTTTTATCTAGAAAATAAAGAAGAGAAAGATCCTTTTTTTACAAATGTATTTCTAGGAAAAATAGGAATTCATATTTTTGGACTACTATATAATAAATGCGGCATAAATTTTATATACCAATTAAAATAATAACTTTCAAATGAGCAATGATATTTGGATTTATGCTCGCACAAGTTTATTAAATTTAATATATCGCTCATTCCCAACTCAATTTGCATAATTTTTCTATAAATTAACAATATTTTTTGGAAAAATGTTATTTTGAAAATGTGCTTTATTTTTATATTATAACACAACCGTCTTAATACTCGCTCTTCTAAATTTCATATTACCGAAATGAAAATGCCGTCGGCATATGTGCAAATGGCATATGTTGCCTCTTCGAAATTTTCATAGAAATGAAAACTGCGCTGCCAAACGGTTGAAGTGACAGCTCATAGCAGAGAAAGTCTATCATAGAGAAGGTTCACGGCGCGGAGATCGTAAATATATTTTTGGCTAACTCGGTCGAGATGAGCCAGTTTCACCACTGCCAGCTCGGTAGGAGAAATTTTAACATTTTCGTTTGACCAGAGCTGAGCGTGAAATAAAAATTATGCTTAAAACTATATATTGCTCTAACAGATGTATGTTCGCTCTTTTGCTTATATTTTTATACGTTTATATGCAAACATACATACTCAAAAGAATTCGTTTTGTGCATATTTATGAATACAGATACAATGGAATACATTTCAATTAAGTTACTTTTTCAAACCAATATTCGTAGTTAAYGTTAATTATTTATTGCATTTGATATATTCATACTTATGTGCACTGAAGTAATGAATGAACATACATATGTATATATGTAACAAACTATTATAATATATTAAATAAATTAAATATATTACAATAGTGATAAATGTACATAAATCGTATATTTTATCAATCAAAACTTATGTACGCTTTCGCGATTTCCAATCATATTATCACTTATCAGTAATAGCAAGTACGCGCTGCTCATATGTGCATATGTACATTAATATGTGCATATGACATTGGCACAAATAACGCATACACAAACCTACATACTTGTATGCATATGCGTACACATGTAAATATGTATGTCTCCCCCAAAAACTACAAACATTGCTTTACAAAAACAACAATCGCTTGAAATAGCATCATACATACTTATATGCGTACACATGTAAATATGTGCATATGACATTCCCATACAAATAATCCCTACACAACATACATACTTATATACTTATATGTCGATTTGTATGTCACTCGCATAAACTACAAATATTGTTCTACAAAAACAACAAACGTCCCAAATAGCATCAGCAGCGACACAAGTCAATATGGCAGATAAATAGTCGAGCATGCCTTTGCCTACAAGCGTCTTTTCGCGACGATGGCAAAAGCTAAGAATCATAAATTGAACAATTTCTGATATTTGTATGAGAAGGAAAAAGTGACAACCCCGCAAATATAAGTATTCAAATATATTAGAATAAAATTGACAACATAGATTATTTGTCGATTTTCAAGTATAGAAATGTGCCAAAGAAAATAATCAATATTCTTTCTCTGATTTATGTGTACAGCGAATCCCGGTTAAATAGTACTCTACTTATATGAAAATCTTAACTGCCCATATCTTGCTGCATCTCACGGTTTGTTTTTTGAAATACATATAAATTATTGTTTTAAGTACCACTCGCTTAAGTATCCGCACTCGCTTAACTATCCGCACTCGCTTATGTGCCATATTATATTTTTATTTTCACAAACCACGAACGACTGTAYCTTAGATTGTTGCACATAACTGCGATTGACTGTATTGCGCATAGAAAATAAACGAATCTCTGGACGTAAATTTCTTTACATTGGAATTAGCATTATTTTTCTGATTTAACACTGAAAATGCTCAATTCTGCTAGTTTCGTGGTGAAGCACGCTTATAATTTGTCTGTGGTGAAACTGGCTCATCTCTGCCGAGTACCCCTTCGAAAAGTTACGACATTTGAAACGTGAACCTCTCTATGATAAACGTTCTCTGCTATAAATATACGTTCTCTGTATACAGTCAAAGACAAAAGTTTACATTCAATTTACATCCAAAAACTGTAGATTTACGGGAAAATAGCTATCAAATTAGAAGGGTAACAGGTACCTAAGACAAGCTCTAGAGCCAAATGAAGTTGACTCAGCTCCTCAGTTAAGACAGGCCACCACTTTTCCAAAGGCCACCACTTTTCCAAAGGCCAAAACTAGTTTCA
Source organism: Bactrocera latifrons (assembly GCF_001853355.1). Classification (NCBI taxonomy): domain Eukaryota; kingdom Metazoa; phylum Arthropoda; class Insecta; order Diptera; family Tephritidae; genus Bactrocera; species Bactrocera latifrons. Next base: position 26,499 of record NW_017537555.1, on the reverse strand, counting down.
AACAGACCCAAAACAGTTACAATACGTCAGATAGGGCAACCGGACCAAGACGCCAATGACTGAACAATGTTGTTCAGAGCGCCCCAGATTCGCAAAAGCCAGAGCATCGAAAGCCTGCGGAAGCCGCTGTTAACGAAATCAAAGTCGACAGAGAGTGATGCTATAATGACTTATGTATTGCTTTTTTAGGTAACGCTCCCGGCTGCCATATATCAAGCGACAACTAGGTGGGAAAATATAAAAAGATTAAGACCGGAAGAGGTCTACAATAAGTATTTTTTGTCGAAATCCTTTTCACAGTAAGCTGGATAAATGGTTCGAGCAAACTAACCAGTAAGTGTCTTATGAAAATTGTTGGACAAATTTCTTTATTCTTYGTGCTAGATACATCCACCTCATTTCATGAAATTATAGGATTCGAGTTGTTAACACTAACAAATATAGCGCTAAACTTAGATAACAACACTATTAATTACAAAATCAAATCAGTGTAAGCGTTACATCCGCTGGTGAAAAAATAGAGCCTACATCAAAATAAAATTCAAAAGCATGTTATTGAGAAGAATAAAAGAGTTTCGACCTCTAACGAGACGTTGCCATTCCAACAGTTACTTAAAGATGGTATCACTAATACCATTAATTAATAATAAATTGCAAGATTTGCACTAAAGTAAAATACGAAAAGCACCCCAAAAAAACCCAATTCCTAGGGAGACACCTATTCCATCATACGCTAAAGAATTATTCCACATTGACAAGAATATCGTTATTACTTGCATTGACATATTCTCAAAATTCGCCATAGCACAGCGAAAACCGTCCAATTTTCAGCTATTTAATTTATTACCACAGCCAAGACAATTTACTGCGATAACTAAGCTTCTTTTAATTCAGAAACTATCAGGGCCCTGTTGAAAAACGGATCGACATTGTGAACATAGCAGATCAAACGGTGTAATTAACCAATTATGTAATTCTCTCAGTCCTGAATGCGAAAACTGGTAGACGGAGATACAGAACATATTAAAAATTAACTTTTCGTGGCAACATGGCAAGAAGTCTGTACTTCTTCGGCTCAGCACTCAAAGTACGCTAAATCAGCGTTTCCCAAATGCCGGGTCGTGACCCGGTACCGGGCCATCAAAATAAAATATCGGGTCGCAACATTCCCGCCTTGTTTTCAAAATAATACCTACTATCGATCGAYGCATCGTAATATTCGTAAGCGGAGATCGGCGCGCACGTGTCACTCACCGCTGATGACTGACCTGAAGTTGAAACAAAAGAGCGAGGCGAAAGCTCAGCCAGAGAACTTAATACTTCCGTCGCTAAAAATTGTAGCATCTCGATTGTTCGAAAAAAAAAAAACACAGCAAGTCAGTTAGCGTTATCAAATAACAAGGTAAAGCGTAGGATTTTGGATATAGCAGATGACATCAAAAATACAGGAGTAAGCCATCTGAAATTATGTCATTATTTTTCCTTACAAGCCGATGAAAGTACAGACATTTCCAATAATGCCAATCTGGTATGATTATGATAACCCTATTTATGAAGAGTTTTTGTTCTGTAAATCTTTGCCAACACGAACAACATCCGAAAAAAATATTTTACTTGATTAATGATTATATCAACAAAAATAACATTGAATGGAAGAAGTGTGTGGGATTAAGTAGTAATGGTGCACGAGCAATGTCAGGCATTCGTACTGAACTTTATCCAAGTATAAAAGCCATACCTGCCGAATGTGTATGGACGCACTGTGGCATTCATAGGGAAGCATTAGCCGTAAAAAAAATGCCCTTACCCTTGACAGCAACGATGCAAGATGTGTAAAGTTCATTACCTTCATAAAATCTCGTCAACCCTTAACTCAAGATTGTTCTCTGTTTTGTGCAAAAAAATGGGAAGTGATCACGAACATCTTCTTTTACACTGTGAGGTGCGGTGGCTGTCAAGGTGCCGAATTCTCTCTTTTTTTTAAAGAAATTCCGAACGGTGACTGCGTGGAAATTACTCGAAAACAAAAATGTAACAATATTTAAAGCGCAAAACAAAGAGGAAGCTGCAAGAAAAAAGCTTATAGTGTGGTTACAAGGCGCGGAGACAGGGAACTTTAAAGAATTTAGTAATTTATGTAAAATACAAAAACTGCACAACATTACTGCAATTTAAAGAACATTTATTAGAGCTGAAGAGGAATCTTCAAGAATACTTTTCTCCAATCGATGGCAACAAAACCCATTTATATTCAAGTTACATTCCGAAACAAATTTGCCAGATTCACATTTGACACAAGACCATTGATTGATATTTGGTGAAGCAATTACTTTTTTAATGCCTTTTGTAACCACTTATAAATGTGAAGCTGGGTTTTCAAAACTAGTTAACCTTAAAAATAAATATCGAAACAGACTGGAAGTGGAACCCGATTTCAGAATAAAACTTTCTGCAATTTCAGCAAACTAAATAAAAATAAGCAACAGCTACATGCTTCGCGCTAAAAAGTGAGTACCAAAGATATCAAAATATTATAATTTAATATTAATAAAGCATTTTTCTTACTATTATTAAACGTGTATTATTTAATCTCATGTAATCGTCTTGAGTTTAATATTATTAAGTGGGTCACGAAAGGACAGTGTGAAAATTACCGGGTCATGGCGAAACTATGTTTGGGAAGCACTGCGCTAGATGCCTCTGATTTTGAAAAAGTAAGGTGGTCCGAGTCAAATTTAAATCATGCAAAAAATAGACAGTTAATACACAAATAAATAAACTCATCGACACAGTGAACTAAATAATTAAAGATAAAACAAAAAATGAATTGGTTAGCACACCGCACCGTATTCGCAAGATAATAGCAAACCAAATATCTAATTAAATACTCACACTACATTAGCTAAGGCGAACTCACTACTTTTCACTACGATTATTAAAAATCAATTATAAATGAACACCCTGTCGAAATTCCTATATTTAGCCTAGCCGAAGCTTTTAATTAAGACTCTCCAGTTCGAGAATATTGTGCATATATTAACAGCGTATCCAAGAGTCAAGCTCATCTACAAGGAGCTCACCATCTTCTCTATAACAAATCAACACGTCACACTGCAACATGATACCATAGCCGAATGCAACGATGACGTACTACTTGTCAATGAATGCATAACGACGACCTACGCCGCCGTCTGTAAACTGGCAGCGCAAGCCCCTGCGAATGAGCATTTAGTGGCACGTTAGTGGCTGCCGCACGCAGCCAAACCACCTAAACTCTATATCAGAAATTGATGATGGTAGTATTATTATAAATCTAGAGACTATTACAAACGGGACACATCTCGTCACCTTCCTCTGTTGTGCCACAATCAACAGAATATAATGAAATCGCGAGMTGTTAAACAGATCGCCAGGCGTAGCATGGTTGCCTCTACTCAACATTATCAGCCACAATCCAGTGCTAAGCATACCACAACTCCAGAGGATAGACAACTACAATCTGTGCGACATTAAAATTTTCAAGGCCGTCGGATCACACAAGGTTTGGTTTGCAGTAGGCATGACGCTCAGTCAGAAAACATAAAACAATGGGAAGGTGCAAATTGAATTTTGTATGGTGCTCGAATGAGCGGCTTAGAGAGCCGAAAAACTTCACCGAGAAAGTACCCATATTCGCTGCTATTTAGCATTTGTAAAAAACGACTATTTACTTACAAAGGATCGTCCGCGAAACGAGAAAAATGGAAGAAGTTAAAAAGAAAATATAAATGTTAGGCCACATATGCGTGATAGTTTTTTTATGGAGAAAAATTGGAGGAATTGTAACTTTTTACACAAATTTGGAATTGATAATATGCGAAAGTTTTGGCAAACTTTTGTTTTCTTATTTTCTGTTCCTTGGCTGACAATGTTAACAAAGCTGTAACTCTGCAGATATCCTTCTGCTGAAATCAAAACAATGTTAACATTTCACGGAAGATTTCCATGGTTGTGAAGTGATTTTCCCGATAGAAATTTTATAAATATTCGCTGTCGAACCTGCACCTTGTCATTGTTTTATGCTCTCTGCCTCAGTCTAGTTGGCATTGGCTTTATCATCGTTTCGAAAATCGTAAAAAGAAGACAAACATCGAAGTGCATGATCCCATTAATAACTACAATATAACGGAAATATAGTTGGCATGGCAGTCGGGTTTACGTAACCGGAAGGGACCCGGATTTTTCAGGGGTGTTGTGGAATCTAAGACAGAATTGCTTAGCTGTCAGTATTGCAAATCAATTCTGATTTTAAATGGTGTCACAGAATCTGATTGCATTTTCGTCTCTAAAACATATTCGAACCATGGGACAAAACTTGCAAATGAATACAATTGGAAGCAATCCTATTAAATTTTTTAATGAGTTCCGAATTAAAAAAGATGTTAAGAGATAACATTCATCGAATGAATAAAGACGCATTTGGATGTTATAATATGTTCAGACCGAAAATTTAAAAGATTAGGTGTTCTCACTGCCGTTAGAAAGATCAAAAACAGCTSATATTGTCATTCAGGAATTCACATCGCTTAATTTTTGTCAAAAGAAAAGATTATCATATAGTATTTTGAAATAAAAGACGTCATTTTTTAAATATTTTTCATATAATAGAAATAATGGATGCATTTTTTCATTTGTTAARTCGATTTTCAGGTGAAATTAGAATCATTGCTTTAAAAAAATTGTTTGTTTCCATTTTTTCCCCCTTAAATCTCTTTAAAAATTATCTAAGAATATAAACCCAAAGTTATAGATGGGAATTCGAAATATTGTCGAAGCTAGAAGGGAAATAGTGACCGAACGTCTAGCAGATACATATAATATATGAGCGCTTGGGCAGAAAACGAAAACTTTGACGCGCAATTTCTCGGTTTTTAAGTTTTACGATTTTTCTTAATTCGCGGACAGGATAAACATCTAAACGTCATATGGAATTGGGCCAAAGTTTATTATCTTTGGCATTAAATTATCTTCCATATAAACTGAAATATACTAAGAAAATTTAAATATGAACATATGTTTACAGTAGACAAAAACCACTCTTTTTCAAATCTTACAAAATTTTACGAGTTTACACATTTTTTTTTTTTGATATTTTTCCAGTTTAACTTTAACATAAATTATTACAAAATATAAATCTGTTTTAATTTTTTATTTTCGGTAGAAATCGCGACCTGCATCCTACCCGCCGTCTGGTATATGCACATACGATAAGCCCCTGGAAATTGCTTTTCAAAGGCAAACTTAAGAGATTTCTTATCAAAAAATTTGCGGATGATGTTTAAATATATAACTATAAATCCTAGAAATTTCGATTTTTCTAAGCCTCTTAAATATCCGCATTTCTTTCAGAAACCCAATAATTAAGACATTTTATGTTTTCCCCTATAGAAATAATTATAAATTTATTCGAAATAATAAAATAACTTCATTTCTTAACTTACATTTCAAATCTGTGAGCAACTATCTTCTTTCTTTGTTTCTGATAGCAAAACCGATAAAATTGGTTTCCGTGACACCCAAAACGCATACAAATTCTGTTTCGAATATCAAACCTATAATATTTGACACCTACTACCTTTTTTGATCGGTTTCAATTGTGATTCCGACAACTATCAGATTACACAACATCCCTGTTTATCAAGTCAATGACTGTCAACTCGGCATAATTCTGCCACAACGACAATAGCAGCAAAATAATAAATACATATGGACATTTCTACAAAAAGATCCACCACGCGTGCAAAATTCAAACAATTCCTGAAAACTTTTTGTTGATGAATAATAAATTCCAAATGTGTTTATTTTATAAATGTAAAGGAATTTTTATTATCTTCTAATTTTGAGACGAAATATACAACGAATAAACAAAAGTTACAAAAATCTGACTCTTTTGACCAAATATACCAACGTTTTTCCTTGTTATATTCCCTAATTCAAAGTAATACTATGATGTTTTTATAATTTAAAAATCTTCTGCTGATAGTAACATAATGTTCAACAAGCAGACAGACTGAGTGGAGATCGAATAACGGTAGTTTTTTGTGTTTGCTTCTGCTTATATTCGTATGTCGCGTCCGTTACCGAAAAACATCATTTATTGTTCTCATTGGTGAACAAAATGTTGAAGTATAAATTGCTTTCAGACTAAAAGCAGACACATCATTTCACTTAAAAAAAGTAATAATCGACTCTCGGCAAAAACGATTAATAAAATTTATTGGTGTTTGAAATTCGTCGTGTCCGTTACCGTAAACATTAAATATTAAATAAAGTCGTAGAAATTGCACAAAATTAAAATTTTATTGATGGCAAAAACGGCAAAAGAAATAAGAAAAGCAATAACAATGAAGTATAGAGAGAAAATGAAAGAAAACGTCGAGAAATGGCAGGAATACAAGAAGAAAGAAGCAAAACGAACGCAAGAGTACCGAAAAAGATTATCGCAAAAAACGAAAAGTGATAGCAATTTATTAGAAAAGAGGAAAGAAAAGGACCCAGTTAAGCAGCAAGTTTTGCGGCAAAAAAGAGCATACATAATATTGACAATTTGAATTGCGAAATTTACAGCTGTAAACAAATGATCGGAAAAACAATTAAAAAAGTTGAGGCTGCGCTACTTAAAAACTTGAATAGAAAAATAGTAATCCTCAAATCTTTATGCAATAAACATATTAAGCCAACAGAAACGATGAATGAAAATACAGCCAAGTCATCAAAAAGGAAGATGCGCGAAAAATTAATTGAACAATTCTTTTTGCAAGATGGAATCAGCGTTCAAGCTCCTGGGAGAAAGGATACAATGTTAATCAATGGGAAAGTAGTCTCAAAACGTTTTATGCTTATGACCWTAACAGAAGCATATCAACTTTTCAAAGCCGAATATACCGAAGAAAAAGTCTGCAAAATAATTTTTATTCATTCTAAGCCAACTTACATTCAGTTAATCAATAATTTACGACACAATATGTGTGTCTGTAAGTACCATGCAAATTTTATTTTTCTACTGGAAGGCTGTGCAAAGACTATACCGCAGATTCCTGCCAAAGCTGAATTATTTCTTACATCAGTTTGCTGCGACGTTATGAATGAAAAGTGCAGTGCTAATAATTGTGACAGCTGTGTACGCGATATTAAAGACGATCTAGTTCCAATACAGTTTTTTAATAAATTTAATAAGCAAATCAAATGGAAACAGTGGAGAAAAGTAGATGATCGCATAACTTTAAACTACACTATTGGTCCATTAATCGACTTAATTCATGATATAGAGATTCAGCTACCAGCTTTTAAAATGCATTATTTTGTTAAACGTCAGCAACAAAATTACTTTGAAACTAAAATAAAAATGTAGCAGCTAATGAAATTGTTATGCAAGTTGATTTTGCTGAAAATTATCGCTTGACATTCCAAAACGAAGTTCAAGATGCCCACTTTAGTTATAGCCAAGTAACAGTGTCTACGTGCGTAGCTTGGGTTCTTGGTGAAACCAAGTCTTTTGCTGTTATCAGTGATAGATTGACCCACAGTAAATTCGACG
>NW_017537555.1:16103-18084 GCF_001853355.1 Bactrocera latifrons | reverse complement strand
GTACTTATTTGTAGTAGAACCTTCCCGTATATATTAAAATCTAGTACTGCGTCAGCCCTTCAAAACAATGTCAATATATATAAACTTTTCCTTTGTCTTCTTTGTTTTGGACGCACTTAAAAGCGTACGAATGTTGCGTCCGTTACCGTGAAAATGCCCATAGGTATGTATGTACATATATGCATTTTCGTTATAATCTTTCTGTTCTATTGTTTGTTTGAAAAATACGCGTAAAGTAGGAACTATTATTTGTTACATGCAACCGTATAAGTGTAAAATTCATAATAGCATAGAAAAAATGCAAAACTCATTGATATATACATGATATTCTGAACTTTTCTTTTTATTTATATACATACACTGGCGGACATAATTATTCACACATCACTGGGTTTACCACAAAAACGGTTGTATCTTTTAAATAATARAAACTAGTTTATAGTTTTGTTCTAATGTTCATGTCTCTGGTATTTGAAAATAACAACAATTTAACACATTAATTTTCTATTTAAAAAAAAAGCTACAACAATTGCATATTACTTCATTTATGTGAGGGACAAATTATTCACACACTTTTGCTTAACAAGAAAAAAAAATAATATTTGGTGGACATACACTTTTGTTACACTACACTGTTTACTGCAAGTCTATTTTGCGTAGAGTGAATTAATTTTTTTCTCACACTTGGCTCTATATTTTGCCATTCTTGTTGAAGAACTTCCTTTAGTTGAGGTTTTCTGGTAATATTTTGTACGTCATGAGCAGTGTGTTTGGGGTAATTGTCCTGTTGGAAATTAATGTGATCCCCAAGGTTTAGCTTTTGCGTGTTTTCTTTTAAGTTATTCTTTAGTATATTCAAATAAACGTTTTTATCCATTATTTCTTCAATGAATACGAGATTTCCAACACACTCCATGTTTTACTGTACTTATCGAATTATTTTTCTCAAGTTCAGTATTGGGTTTTCTACAGACCCGTATTCTGCCATCTGACTGAAAAATGTTGAATTCATCGCTAAATAGAACGTTTCTCTAGAACTCAGATGGTTTATCTTTGTATGCTTTTGCGAAGTCCACCCTCTTTTTTTTATTAACCTTGCTTGGTTTTTCGCGCTATTCGTTAACTGTAGCCAGCACGGTGCAAGGTATTGCGTACTGTTTTTGCGTGAATGTTTCCCAATTTCTTCGCGAACTTCTGCTACCACCTGCGTAGAAGTAATTTTGGGATTCTTTTTAACTTTTCTTACAATTTGCCGTTCTTCTGTGTTGGTCAGCCTACGCGGTCTGCCGGTATGAGCACGACTCTAAATGTTTTCTTCTCCTTTAAAGCGCTTTATGATGCAGTAAATAGTATATTTGCTTCTATTTACAAGTTTACCAATTTCTGTTCATGTAAATTTAAAAGTGTTTGTCTTTCCTCGACAAAGTTTTTTCTAATTTACGACCCATTTTCAATATCGACAACCCACTTGCACAAATAACAATACGGAATGTCGGAAATTTAATGTAAAATTACAAATTTCGAGTGTAGAATTCATAGCAATACTACTCCTAATGCTTCCGTTACATGTTATTGCTAAAGTTTTTAATTTAAATGGCATGACTTTGAGTTGTCTGAATAATTTTGTCCCTCACATAAACAAAGTAATATGCAATTTTTGTAGATTTATTTCAAATGGAAAGTTAATTTGTAAAATTAATGTTATTTTGGGGTCGGCTTTAGTATACCATCCCACGATTTCGGGGTTAAAAGTGGTATGGCTGGATAGGGCTGATGCTCCAGATTAAGAAAATATATAATTGTTGCCGCCGCAAATTTATAGTTTTCGAGATGTATGCATTTAAAGTTGAAAATTTCGMAAATTTAATTTTGTAATTTCTCGATTTATAGTAATTTTTTCTTTACTATTTTGCACTTTTTATACACTTACACTTCACTAAAATATTCCTACATATTTATTTTTTATTAATATTTTAAATAT
>NW_017537555.1:0-15473 GCF_001853355.1 Bactrocera latifrons | reverse complement strand
AAATTAGTGCAAATTTATCAGGTAAGTAATATACGTTTTAAATTGATAAAAATATAACTTAAGGTATTTAAATAGATTGTGTCGGAGCGTCAAACAGCCGAGGTGTTATAAAGCGAACCAATGTGCTTAAAGCGTCGGAAGTGAAGTCAATGTGGAATATTGGAAAAATAATCCAAACATTTGACTCTAAAGAGAAATGTATTTCCCTTGCCGAAGAACAAGGTTTTATTCTAAAAGGTAAAATTTGCCGTACGCATAAAATGCCAATGACGCTGGCATTAAATAAAAGTAGCACTGTTGRGGTGTTCCGATGCCGGAAAGGGGGTTTTCGGAACCGAACTGCGTTGGCAAGGTCGAGCGATCCCTGGTTCGACAACTTGAAAATACCACTTCCGCAGATATTTTATCTAATGTAAGCTATGCATCTCATTGGTCGCATGCGGAAGTGAGGAAAAACAGTTTTATCAGGGAACYAGTTTTATCTAGCGCTACTATATGTGACTGGTATAATTACTGCCGCGAAGCCGTAGTATTATACCAGGTTGACCATCAGGTAGCGGTAGGTAAAATTGGTGCCCCTGATAAAACTGTTCAAATAGATGAAAGCATGTTCGGGAAGAGAAAATACAACAAAGGTAATAATAAAAATATAATTATTTTTATGTAATTAACATATTTTTTCTTATTTTAGGGCGGAGAGTCGAGGGCCACTGGGTTCTTTGGATAGTTGAGGATGGGAGTGACGACCTTAGGCTGGAGGTATGTCCCGGCAATGTAAGGTTCATACCTTTGATAGAGAAGCACGTAGCAAAAGGCAGTAAAATATGTACTGATTGCTGGAAGACATACGACTGTCTGGTCAGTCACGGGTATGAGCACCGACGGGTTAATCACAGCGACCCCGATAATCCGTTCGTCGCCTAGGACGGGACCCACACTCAACGCATCGAGTCCAGTGACGCGTAATTAAGGACAATTATAATAATAGCGAAGATTTTTCTAATTTAATTTTTGAATATATTTGGAGAAAAAATTATTAGATGCAATTAAATATGTATATAAGCCTTAAAACTTTTTTTATTACAATGGAAAATTTATTTCATATGATATTTGTGTTTTAGGTTTGAGTTTTTATATTCATTTTTATTCGTTTGATAAATGTGTAATTATGGCAGCACTTATTATATGTCAACAAGGAATACTTTTGTTATTGTTCATGAAATGAAAATTGTGTAAAATATAAAATGCTTATTTTAAGCAAATAACTAAATAATTACTGTAAAAAAAAATATGTAGAAACAATGTAGTGAAGTGTAAGTGCGTAATATGAAATAAATAATTACTAGAAATCGAGAAATTGCAAGATAAAATTTGCAAAATTTCCAACTTTAAATGCAAATATCTCGAAAACTATAAGTTTGCAACAATTATATATTTTCTTAATCCAGAGCATCAGCCCTATCCAACCATACTACTTTTAATCTCGAAATCGTGGGATGGTAAACTAAAGTTTCCCCTTATTTTGAAATACCAGAGATATGAATAAAGATTTCCTTAGAACAAAACTATAACCTATTTTTTATTATTTAAAAGATAGAAACGTTTTTGTAGTAAAYTCAGTGATGTGTGAATAATTATGTCCGCCAGTGTATGTAAATCGAATTAACTCCACCTCAATAACTATTAGTCAGGGAAATATATATTTCCTTTAAGTGGAGATATCCCCGCTATTCTAAAACTAGGTTTTTTTTTTAATTTTAGGATTGATTGGCTCTCAAAGGAAGGATCTCCCGGCTGTCAAATTGAGAAATGTATTTTGCAAAATACCACAACTCTTAACCGRTTGGATTACAAGGACTTTGCAATTAGATTTTAGGATATATAAATTCATACATATATACCCTTCGTTGATTGTTTAATAAATATATTCAGAAAACAAATTTTGTTCGTTTATGAATCACTATATTTTCATCCAAATTGCAACTTAGTTATTTGTGACAACATATATCATCAAAGTTATCTAACAGCCTTGGAAACGGCCGTTCGCCTTCATACGTTCAAACGACTTTTGCGCATCGTAGTTCCTAGAAACCAAAAGAATTTGAATACTTGTATAAAAAATATCACCGAGAGTATTTTACTTGTAAAACTGAGCATAAGCCTCCTTTTTAGGGCTGTTAATCAGAAAGCTCCAGGCAACTGTTACGACTGCAGTTAGGGCAATAGCAACAGTCAAATTCTTCTTAATTGTTGCATTATGCAGGCCACGTAAAACCGGCTTAGTTGCACTTACAGTAGCAGGAGCATTGGCCATTGTAATTTCTGTAGGAAAAATGTTACATAACTCTAATTTATCAAAACAGTAATTCAAGTGATTTAATTGGTTATTTTTATAATTAACTCGAAAGTTCAAATATATTCACAGTTAAGAAGTAAAAACCATAACTTTTAACGTAATTATSGAAACTTATTGAATAATACTACCTTAGGAAATTAATGGAATATAATATTAASAATCGCGAACTAGAGATGGTAAAAYGTTTAAGCATAATGTAGTATGGATTCTTCAATAACACAGCACCGTGATCAGCAATTGACGATGTCGAGATAGCTTTATTACGATATGAACACTGCATGTCATTTATGTTTGGCAATTTCATTTCGAAAATTATTTTGTCATGATAACTTATAACAATTTGCCAATTTTGCCGTCAATTTACAATATTTGGCAATATTGGATGGCAAAATAAGGCATAAGGCCTGCTCAAAATAAACAAATTTTATTGCGTCAAATAGTAGTTGGGAGAGGGGGGGAGAGAACTGGTAAAGGCATGGATAATATGATACGAGACTCTTTGATTCGAGAGAGAGCTGTCAAAACTCGAATTTTTTATAACATTTGCCAATGATGCCACTGCTGAAAAATATTAGATTGGGTATTTAATAAATTATACAAAACACTAAATTAAACACTCTGAAAATACATACATATATAAATGCTAAAATGCGAAATCATTAATTAATTGAAATAAACATTTATTTTGAGAAAATATGTTCGCACAGTTCAACGAAATTTCATTTCACACTAACTTCGTCAGGTAATTATAGCAGTTTACTTCTAGCATCCCACTTTTTCTGAAATCAACTGTCAGAAATTCCCTGATCTCCATCGCTGTCAAATAATCAGGGAACGCGTTTGAGAGAAAAAGAGAGCCAATGCTAAAGTCTCCATTATCCCTGGTAAAGGATATTGAAATAGTTATGACAGAGTTAAGAGATGCGCAACTCATATCTCATTGGAAGTGAGAGAGCACTTGCTAAACGTCAAAACCTCCTGAACTTTGATCGAGTTTCTCCATATATTAAACGCCCTCTGTATCGTCATTTTTTATTGTTACAAATGTTTGTTCTTTTAATTTTTTAAATTATTTTGTCCGATCTGGCCGTGATGGAAAATGTTACAAGAAACGTTAATTTTTTATACGCTCTCACAATGGAACAAGTTGGGTGTCTCTTTATCCCTAACACAGATATACAATTAGCAACAGAACCATAAGATTTTCAAAAATTTTACAAGACTAATACACCATTTGCGAAATTTGAATACAGAGATTAGTGCAAGTGATTAACTTTWGGTTTTATTTTGAATATGTTCATACAAATAAATGTCGAAAATAACAAATTTAAGGCTGCTTTCTCGGTTAGGTTAACAATATTTGTAAGTTCTATTTAAAAAACGCAAATTTATTGAATACCTGTAAAATATGGTTTTTTATTGTCATAGCAAAATTTTTTTCTGAGTTTCCATACAAACTAATGTATGTTTTGTCAGTTAAATAATAATTTTAATGCAATTTCAGTAAYATATGGTTGTTTTTTTTTAAATATATACTTAAAATGTATTTCCTGATAAGCAACTAGTGTTTCCCCAAAGGACCAACCAATAAAACACCCTGTAAAATCTAAAAGAGCAATTGTTAAAATTTTTTTTTTTTGATTTTAATGAATCGGAGTTATTAGGCTTTTAAGGGTTAAGGGCAAAACGTCAATTATACATATGTATACATGTTCACACTTTCAGAGAAGAGTTTGAATATCCGCACTAGGCGATTTGGTTGTTATAGTTTTAGTGCATAGTTTAGTTTAATTTAGTTTATACCATGTTCGGACCGACAATGAAAACATGTTTTCGTGGGAAAAACTGATTTTCTCCTTAAAAGTTGTGTTTTCGTCCATGTCAAATATATCAAAAGAAAACACATTAGAGGGATTCTCTTGCTCTTGCAAACCCCTTGCACGGTGCACGAGTTGCAGAACAACAAACAATGCAGAAGGTGTGAGAATTCACAATAGCCATGCACAATAGATTGACCGAATCAGATGTTTATATATCATTAGATTCTGCAATGGGTGCTCTCGTGCCCTTGTATATTGCGGTATAGAATTTTTGCATTCTGCAATCTTGCAAGAAAACCACTTTTCCATGAAAACTACTTGAAAATKTGCACTCCATTGCCGGTCTTTACTTGTCACTTGATATTTCTTTACATTCCTTATACATATACAGCTGTCACTTGATATTGTCATATTAGGGGGATTCTCTTCCTCTTGCAAAACCCTTGGACGGTGCACGAATTGCAGACTTTTCCCCTTGGTGCTAGACACAACAACAAACAAACGCAGAAAATTATTTGCAATGGCTGTAAAATATGTCAGTCCAAGCCCATGTTTGTTTTCATGCAATGACACGTAAAAATATAATTGAAACCCTGTGCTTGCTATCAATTTAGATAAAGGCATATTTTATAATTTCTATAAGGGCTTCTCCCTTACTCATTGAATTGTGACAAAACAAAATGAGTGGTTTTCACGGGCCATTATTAAGGCATCCAAAACCTACCATTCTCGTTGCTCAAAATGTAAACAAACAATTAAATTTGTGAGTTGTCAGTGAAAACTCATCGAAAACACATATTGTTGGTCCGAAAGACTTGGATTCCACAACCCACAAATGTGTTTTCACGATGTTTTCAATGTCGGTCCGAACATAGTATTAGGAGTACGTACTATTTAACCGATTCAACTCCTTAATGTGATGTTAATGTTTTTATATATACTTTATACGGTCTCCGACATCTAACAAAAATTTGGTGAAAAGACTCTCTCACGAATATTATAAGAAATCCTAATGACAGAGTGAAAATTTCTTAAATCGAATGATAACCCCGTTCACTCAATATATAACGCTAATGTTACAAATTACTAAAAAAATAATTAATAACTAAATATAATATGCCAAAGGCATTAAATTTAACCCCCGGATGCTATAAGTGGACTTTTTACMGTTAGGTAAAATCACATATCTAAGGACTGAACCGTTTGCAACCAAATTTGTGTATGTGGCAATCACCTAATAATTTTACATTTTAATGTGAAAATATGCGAAATCATACAACWCGCCTACTTCCGATATAACACAATTTCAAATACCATCTGACTTTCCTGACAATAGAATGTGTTTGTTTCAAAAATGTGTTGAATCATGTCAATGCTTCCCTTGGCTCCCATATAACTAATWCTACATAACAATATTCAAACTTCCAAGTAGTTTTATACCGCATATTTCGGCCATCATGTTAGTCATCTCAATGAAAATTAGAGATCATGTTTTACTGATAACAGTGTATCTTTGTGCCTAAACTTAATTAAAATGGGCGAACACTTGAACCATATATATAGGCACCTGAAGTTACTTCCCTAGCTTTAATCCTTGCAAGTTGCAAGAGTATRAATCGGTTATACCCGAACATATGTAGCTCGTCCTTACTTGTGATTTTTTACGTTTTGGTCGTCATTTCATTTTTATAATTTAATCAAAGTTAGTTTTTTTCGATCTATGTACATACATATATACRGGTACTGTAGAACAGGTGTAGGAACGTCTTAGATTAAGTTTTGTGGAATGCTCAGAAAGAACTAAGTGGAGACGAATTGCAAATTTGACAGAACCAAATGTGTTCGCTGCTAATGACTTTTAACAAAGCCTTCATTTGCATTAAAATTGGCCTGCGCTTTTTAACCTATGATAACATTAAGAAAAAAACAGAAAAGTTAGCCTAAGAAAACAATAATTTCAGCGTTCAGCGGATTTTAAAATTGTAAACCAATAAAATTAACATTATTATGAAAAAGGGACACTGATGGCAGTTCTCAGACTAGGGAATATAAAAAATTRTTTGATGAAAATAATTTGGAAGACTGCAAATTGTAAATTAATTATAAGGTCATATGTTCCTCTAAACCTGATCACAAAATAGAATAAGTTAAGGAGGGCTAAGGTCGGGTATAACCGAACATTTGGTACTCTTGCACTGCCTGGAAAAAAACCTTAAGGTGTTGTCATCCATTTAAGACAAGAGAATGCTATATTTTTAAACAGAGATTTTTCTGAATTTCATGCTAGGGCTAAACATAAATATTTCACACTTAACCAGTTCATAATGGACTGCGACTGTCCACTAAAGCTGACCACCAGGAAACAAACCTGTTCTTTCTCACAGACTCAATTTAGTGGGCACTGGTCACCCCTTCGACCTGTAAGTCACCAGGGACAGACGGCATCTTACCAGCACTTTTGCAACAAGGTATGCAAGATCTCTTGCTCCAAAATTCCAAAATTCGCTGGCAATATGCGGCATTCGCCCCGCGCAAGTGTCATCAAGGCACTAGAAAAAAGAACGTGGCGTTTCCAGTATGCTGTGAGCGTACTATGTAGTAGGTGAAACTACTGTGGTGGAGAGAAAGATTCGTCTTGGTACTGCGTGGGACTACCCTCTACTATGTAGCCTAGTAGTAGACGAGCACTTTAAAATGCTCATAAGCAATGAGTTTCTTTGTCAGGGGTAGATTATAAGGCTGCAAGCCAAGTGTCATCAGGCTATATACCATGACTATAAGGCCTATTTGTACTTATGGAGCTTAGTGTTTGATAGGTCTTCAACTATCGAAGCTGCGAACACTGAGTTGCGTTTGCGCTTCTGGAGCAATGTGCATTTGCCCAACCATAGCACTTGAAATCAAGCCGAAGTTCCGTGCACCACTCCATTTAGTGATCAAACAGGCAGTGATGCATACCATGCTGCTTACGGAAGCAGAAGGGTATATAAAGGGATGATAATTTCGTCCTCTGACTCTTATTCTTAGAGACGGTGTTAAGAAGAGAGGAAACTTTACAAGTAAGTCGTATATCTCGGCCTCAAAGGGCCTCAAATCTTGCGCAGAACCTTGGTCTCGAAAACTCGTAACGCCGACTCATCAGTTGTTGTCATCGTCAATGCCTCTGCACCATATAGCAGGACGGGGTTGATGAGTGACTTGTAGAGTTTGGTTTTTGTTCGCCAAGAGAGTACTTTATTTTTCAATTGTGTACTTAATCCTAAGTAGCACTTGTTTGCAAGAGTTATTCTAAGTTGGGATTCAAGGCTGACGTTATTGGTAGTGTTAATACAGGTTCCAAGATGGATGAAATTATCTACAACTTCGAAGTTATGACTGACAACAGTAACGTTGGAACCAAGTCGCGAACGTCGACGGTTGTTTATTTGATGACAAGAAATATTTTTTTGTGTGTTAACTACCAGAGCCCTCTGCTTCACTATCTTATTCATTTTGGAGAAAGTTAGTTCAGCTTGTTGTTGGGGGCAATGATATTAATATCAAATCATCAACGTATGCCAGCAGTTGTACACTCTTATAAAATATTGTGTTCGATCTATTTTCTCCACCAGTAGATTGAAGAGGTGGTGTCTGTCGACCCTCTTTTCACATCTCTTTTCCAGACTTGGAACATGATGCATATCTGGCCTGTTGTTGGTTTTCGTGGCTTAATGCCACACTATACTTATACAATATGTTCGATAGAGCCTTATATGCGATGTTGAGGAAGCTTATCCAACGGTAGCTTGCGCCGTTTTTTGTGCATAGAGTAGAGCACACTTAAATTCCAATTGTCAGGTTAATAATTTGTTCCGATCGTATTTTACAAAAAAGCAAATGCATGCTGTTCATCAGTTCTTCGCCGCCGTATATGAWTACCGCGCCGCTATGTTTTCTTCAGACGGTTAATTCCGGTTAAGTCCGATCCATCATCTTATTGGGTAACCGGATTCACCATCTTCTGGCTGTATGCTTTCACTGCCATTTATCAGGTTGAAGAAGTGTTCACTCCATAATTTTAGTGTGCTCTGGTCAACATTTCTGGAGGTTCTTCGAGAGTATGCCCCGGTCTTGAAACCTTTCTTTTATTCAAAATCTTTTTGTAGAATATTCGAGCATTACCCCTTTTGGCCAGCTTGTCAAGTTGTCGTTCTCGTGAACTTCGGCCTGTCTCTTCTTTTGTCTGCAAATGTGTCTCGCTTCCCTTTTCAACTCTGGTTTCTATCCCCCACCGCACGTTTTGGCCGATTATAAAGTTGCGAGGTAGGCAGTCTGTTTTTTCTCCATTTTACCAGCAGTTCTTTTACCTTGTCTGAAAACTAATGGTTTCGTTTGCAGTTGTACGTAAGAAGTTTGAAATCCCGTCCCCCAGTTCCCTTATACTGATGTGCTGATGAGTACAAGTCGAGTAAAGAATCGTTCGGCTGTCTGTTGTGATTGCAGCTTCTCGACGTCGGATGTCCTTGTGTTTGTTGCTGCAAAGAGGTGGGTGCATTTATTGGTTGAAACTAGAAAGTGGTCCGAGTCGACATTAGACCCTCGGAGTTTATGCACTTCTAAAACTGTAGAATCGTGTTTTTCGACTATCACAAATTGATCCATTTTGTGGTGGAGACAGTCAGGTAGTTTGATGATTTCTTCTATGCTTTGCCACGGCGAAGTCGATCAGCCTCATCTCATTTTGGGGATGTTTCACCATGGAGACTGAATTTACCGACCGCTGTGCCAAAGATATCTTCTTTGCCCACACTAGCGTTAAAGTCGCCAAACATCGTGACAACGCTTATAGAAGACGTCTTTGATCACAGCGTTCATCTCTTTCATCGGGATGTGGGCGGAATGCAACAAAATTTGTTAAAGAACCTTTATATGGTAAATGCTAGAAAGAGGATCCTTGGTCTACGACCGGAAGTCGTGAGCTGCTTGAGCCATATGTAAAAGAACGTGAGCTTCTACACTTGACCCCATCATATAGTAACTAGCGTATAAAGAATTTAATCTAACGGTAGGAGGTACCACGCTCATTGTTCAAATTTTACAACTGCTCCTATTAAGTCTTTGGTTGTCTGCTTGTAAAATTTAATTCTAATGCAGTGTTTCTTCAGTGAATTATCAAATTTTTGGTGGTTTTCGTAATAACGACCCGGTTATTATTTGATTTTCTCCCTTTTCACAGAGTGTGAAGAGGAGCCAAAATGACTTCCTTTCAATAAATTTCTTTGGTTTAGCTCTTTAAGTTTGGAAGAAATATAAATTAAAGCATTTATTGTTTTCACACCTACTTTACAAAAATATTTAACCCGCTGTTGGTCCTGGCTACTGCGATATACTATACTAAATTGCCGTTTTGTATCTTAACCTACTGCATAGTTATGATATTTCAAAGCTTCGTTTAATAATGTTTTATAGGCGCGACGTATCTGCAACACCAGCCTCTCTTGTGTCTCATAGAATATGTCTAGATTTTCATCACAATATTCCAATTCTTACTTAAGTTGTCGCTTTCAGGGACACATGGACGAACTGCCAGTCACTTGGAATTCAACTCGTCTCGTCATCCTGACCTTTACTAATTTAAGTGACATGTTCTCACGGATTTTGATATAAATAAATAAAACAATTTGAAATATAAAAGTGTACTTTAGTTAAGAAATTAAAGAAATCCTACAAGTGGGGGCTCGTCCGGGATTGCGAAAGAGCGTTTACCCCGGGAAAAATATGGAAGTGAACTTAAAGTTTTAAAGAGTTTTTCGAAAAAAACCTGTCTAAGCCTAAAGGAAATACTCGCGGTGCCGACTGAAAGGAGGAGTTTCGGGAAAAAGTTAGAAGTGATTTGTAATAGAAACAGTGAATCTTTTGCCAAAAATAAATGGCATACTGGCGAGTAAAGTGGTGAAACTTTTATGATAGTGTGCGCTTTTGAAAATCAGTGATGATATTCTTTTGGAAAGCAATAAGCGTGCTTGTAAAATTCTAACGAAAGTGGCGGTACGTAAATACCAGGAAGGTACTGTACCGATAGTCCGAGGAGCGTAAGATGATTCTGTTAGAACGTCAAAGTCTATCGGCAAAATTAACGGCTTGCAATTAGAAATAGCAGTACCAATGAATTGGTGAAACATTCGCCCCAATAAGAAGATGGCATCGGCAACAGTGTGAAATTGAAGCACGTGAAGTAACCGGTAGCAAAGAGGAGGCGTAGCCGAGCAGTGGTAACATATGTAAGTGTATATCGCGGAGTACATAAGCAGGCAACGGCAGCGACGGGTAGATACATAAGTACGCAGTAAACACTAAAGCATAGCAGCGATCAACGGTGAAGAAAAGGCTCGAGGTAGAACAGCGAAGAAGAAACTGAAATTTTTTTTTGTTTTTTGGTTACTCTTATAATAATCGTAATCATATGTACATACATACGTATATAGATACTGATATATTTACTTATAACAATGCGTACAACACCAACTGTACTATTCAAATTTAAAACATTTTCTCTACACTAACACCAGTTAGTATTTATCACATATATAGAACACAATTTCAAATGCAAAGGTGTATTCAGTAACAATGTTTTGAATAAAGTAAGCAAATTTGAATATTCTACAGTTTTGTCAAATAATTCAACTATATGTCGTCACCTGAAATGCAAAATAACGTATCATCAAAAAATTCGAAATTGAGTGTCTTATTGATTACGCTTCACTACTTCAAATTACAAACATAATATTACATATGTTCAACATTTTCAGGATCTGCGGTCAGATATCAACCAGTTTTAACCAATATTAAAATTTGATTTCACTCATGTTTCATTTTATTTCGTGTTTCATTCAGACCACTGTAAATTTCCGAAAATGTTGTTACGTTATTTTGCATTTCAGGTGACGATATATAAGAGTATTGGAATTTGTAATTTTGTAAGATGGACGCAGCTACAGTAAGGGGTGTGACCGTGGACATGTTGAGGRAAAAATTTAGAGAACTCAATTTGAGTGCAGTTGGGAGGAAGAAAGACCTACAGTTAAGAGTAATGTGCAGAACAGAATGCTCGCGACAGACTGCAGCAGCATAACAGTGAACTGAACTGAAAATGGCGTTGTGAATCCTACTACATGAACGTTTGTGAGAAGGCAGCAACATAACAATGGCCGGCATGTACGCAAAGCAACGCCGTTGTCCATTTTGCATGTTCAGAATTTCGTTGTGGCCATACTAATACTTTGCTCTTAAATGAAATTTTAATATTTTGTTCAAAGTGAAATTTTTTAAGCAAAAAATAAGTAAATATGTAAGYAAATTTATTTGTTTTAAATTATCAATTGTTATTATAAATGATGTAACAGAGCTATTTTATGCTTTTATATGTAAAATAACGTCAGGTTTGTTAGAGTTTTGAGTAATTTTACATTGTATACATATATTTGTTGACGCCGCCCCCGCCCAATTTCTTTTGCCACGTCTGTATCGGCGCAACTATACACTAACTAAAAAAGTAGCGCTCTCTCTCCTTTTGCGACCGCTCACCGATCCAGACCTGGTAAGTGTGATTCCAATTTGTTATATTAGAATTACATGTATTATAAGAAAACTTTTGTTTTTATTTAATACTTTGTGGGATCATTTGCGCCGTCTGCTTCCTTACGGCCATCCGAATTATTAGTGGAATCACCACTCTTCCTCATTTGTCTACTGTCAACTCTACTGTCGTCCTACTGTCGTTGGCAAATATACCTATAACGTGTACCACTGGGTTGATGACTTCAACGAAGTTGCGGAAATAGTAGGGTGGAACGATTTGCAGAAGTTCGTATATGGAAAGCAGTTGCTGAAGGGAGCAGCCAAGCTATTTGTTCGAGGAACAGTAGGAATGCCGCAGAGGTACATCGAAAGTTGAGGAATAGCCGTAAGCAACCCAAGAAAAGGTTTCAGGAATATCGCTCGATGAAAATAATATAATAGAATATTTTGTGGAGGGTGTATCGGATAGTTAACAGAATAAAAGTGTTTTTGCATCCTTCATCCCATATATGCAAGAATCAAAGCCAGGGAAATAATTTCAGGTACAGAATAAGATCATCCGGATGTTTGAAAATCGTGATATTAGTAATGTAATAATAGGTTGTCAAAAAAGTCTTGCGGTATTTTTATTGAATTTTCAATTGTTCATAAAATTTTTTTTTTATGACTCATGTCCAGCTCTTGATCGATGCTACGGTTGCTACTATGCCGGTCTCTTTCGACCAATTCAGCGATTTTATCGCAATTTTCGACGACAGGCCTTTCGTAGCGTGGCGCATCTTCGACCACCTCTACACCAAAACGAAAACGTTGAAACCATCATTGTGCACTGGAAATGGAAACTGTATCGGGTCCATAAACTGCACAAATTTTATTGGCGGCTTGAGATGCATTTTTGCCTTTATCGTGGTAGTACTATAAAATATGCCGTATTTTCTCTTTATTTTGCTTAATGTTTGCGACGCTATAACTCACGAACGACTTAAAAGAAACAACAATCAATCAAACACGTGTTAGCGCGTGAAATGAGCTTTCCAARAAGGTATAGCATGACCCGATGCGACGAATAAAACTAGAACTACGCGATCTCAGCGCCAACTAGCGAATTTAACGCAACACTTTTTTGACAACAAATATAATGGCTAGCCCAAGTTTTCACTCACATTTATCTATTTTATGCACAAAGATACACTCTTATGAGTTAAASGCTCTCTCATTTTCATTGGGATAACTTACATTTTGACCGATATATGCGGTACAAAGTCGCCCGGAAGTTCGAAAATGTTTATATTAAGTATATGAACTATTTTTGACATACAGACTATTATAARGAAAGGATTATCCCTTAATTTCAGTTGGATATAGTATATCACACATTAACCGATACTTTCGATCAAAAGTCAATTATAGGTACCGATTTCTAAATATTCGATATCTAGGGGCTTGAACAATTTTCATTGGATTTTAGCAATTTTAGTTTAGTTTTTAACAGTTCCGTTATATGGGGAGTGAGCGTGGTTATCCTCCTATTTAATCAATTTTCACACTGAAATTCAAATTTGGTTGCTCAATTTAGTGCTTAGTTTTGGCTCTTTATATGTTTTGGGGTAATGGCGATTTGTGGGCGTAACAGTAGTCCGAATACCCAATTTTTACTCAAGTTACAGCTTGCACGGACGGACAGACAACCGAATTTAACTTTCTTCATATATTATATATAAAAGCTATTTTTCGTTATCCTGATCATTTATATATATTTGTATGTTTTGTTTTTTGTTTGGATTTATATATTAACAATCTATCAATTAGACAATAAGTAAATTAGTTAGAAAATATAATATTATAATATAAATAGTTGAACTCCAGTGAGAACAGCTATTGAAGGATTTCAATATTTGATTGGTTTGCAGTACCGCATAACTGGATACCATTGGTCCACAGAGGCTTCAAGATAGCCTTATATAGTCGAACTTTGTTTTCCAAACTGAGCTGAGATTTTCGCCCAAGAAGCCAATTAATTTTTTTTTTTTATATTGAGTTTTTTTCTCAAAGTTTTAATGTGGCTTTCCCAAGTTACTCTTCGATTTATTTCGAGTGCGAGATAATTTGCGGAATCACTATGTCGAATTTGAGTATTATTCAAAAATACCGACGGACAATTTCCTCTTCTCAGAGCAAATGTGACGTGTTTCGATTTCTCAGCATTAACCTTTATTTTCCATTTCTTAAACCATCGCTCAATTTCTATTATTTCATTTTGAATAACTTGAGTTACTTCTACCGCAGTATTTTTGAATAAAATTATAGCTGTATCATCAGCGTAGGTGGCTACTTGAACATTACCGACAACAGGAAGATCAGCAGTAAATATTGTGTAAAAGACAGGTCCGAGAACACTGCCCTGTGGGACACCAGCATGGATACTATATAGTTTTGACGTTTCTTCTTCCATTTGAACATAAAAGTGGCGATTGTTTAATTATGATTTCAATAAGAGAAAAAATGGAGCAGGAAGTAGTTTTTTCATTTCATACATCAAGACTGGATGCCAGACTCGGTCAAATGCTTTTGTATATCAGAATACAGCTTTTTCTCGAAACCATTTGTAATTATATTCACTATACGATGATATTGCTCTGGAGTCCCATGACCTCTGCTAAATCCCAACTGACGTTCCSGTATTATATTGCATTTATCCAAAACTGGTAACAATCTACTCATAAGTATTCTTTCGAAGACTTTAGAGAATGTCACCAGGAAGCTAATAGGACGACAAAATATTTTCGGGCTTGTTTGGTTTTGGAATCATTATAACCTCCACACATTTCCATTGTGATGTAACCTTAAAACTGCATTATAAATTAGTGATAATATTATATATATACATATAGTACTCTTTTGAGGGAGAATTTTTGTAACTCTTMCGTCAATTTTATCGTAGCCTGGTGACATTTTTTGTTCAGTTTGGCGAATTTTTCTTTAGTTTCAGAAACAGTTATTTTACGAATTGAAGACACATTTGACAACTTACATCCAGCTGTATTATTTCAATATCTTCAGGTGCAAGATTTGAATTTGGTTGAAACGTTGAGTATAAATGTTGTGCAAATGCTTCAACTTTATCTATGGCAGTTTTACACCAATCTCCGTTATAATTACGTATGGTAACATTTCGCTTTGCAKGACGCTTTAAATATTTGGTAGCTCTTCAAAGGCTGTATTCGCAGTCTTCGAATGGTCTGAACTTAGGTCATAGTTGTCAGAAATATCCAAAATAAACTGCAAAATCCAAAATATCTGGTATTTTGCGGGGGTCTGATGGCCAATACGTTGATTTCCCCGTAGATATTGTTGAAAAATTGTAGGTATTCATGCATTTATATAGCTCCCTTCCCTTGGGATTTGCCAATCTTGATCCCCACCAAGGATGTTTGGCATTATACTCACTGGCAGCAATAAACTTATAGCCAAGTTTTCTAAAAAAAATTGCAATAGTCTTGTTCTTTGAAACAAACTCGTGGTGGAAAATACACTGAGCAAACAGTAATATTAAATGACATGCATTTAACATTAATGCAAGCGGTCTGTATAGCGTTTTCATTTATTATTTCAATGATATTAAATTTAAGTCCGCTTTTTATTAATATTGCAGAGTACGGTGGGTCGATTCCGAACTTTTTTCGATTCGGGATTTCTAATAGTGCGGAAAAGTTGCCTTAGTACTTCCTGATTCCAATGCA
>NW_017537554.1:67627-72481 GCF_001853355.1 Bactrocera latifrons | reverse complement strand
TATTGTGAGAAAAGCGTGGAGTGCTTTGTGACATATTTTTCATATATCGAGCATTCCACGCTATTTTCACAATAATCCAAGAAATTTTCCTTCATTATTATTGTTAGTTTATACAAAGAATTATTTTTCACTTTTTAGTTTGATATGCTTTAAAAGCGTGTTTTTTAGTTTTTTTAAACTATATTTATTCTAATAGAAACTAGTTAAGAGAGATGTACTATGGATTCAATAGGACAACCAATCATGAAATACAAAATTGAAATGAGACAAGTACGTTTCAAAGCTATTTCTTTATTCACCAATAATTTATTATCGCACAATAATGAAGAATGAGTTTCCCAACTTACAATAAGAGGATGATAAATGCTGCATTTCCGTTGGCGGATGAGATCTGACAAATTTATCATCTTCTTCGGTTCTTCTTCAGGTTCGTTTGCTGGTTGCCTTTTGTTAGTTGATAAAGATTACTCGTAGATTTCACTAAAAAGTTTTGATTAAATAGAACTTTCGTCTATGTCCCCCTTTGAGCGCAAATTATGAAAAAAAAACACTTTTTTAGTTTTATAACAAATAGTCTATTTCAAATGGAAATGGACTTGTTTCCACGCGCTACTTTTGCCGTAACATTGAACTTTGTAAACAGTATTACTATAACTTCTGCTGACTTAGGCCATACGCAACCTTGCCGTAACATTGGACTGTTAAACAGTCTTATGATAACTTATATTAATGTGTAATATTAGGGTGGGTAAAAAAAGTGTTTTTGTTCGCTTCACACTGAAAGTTTAGTTGGTACCTTACAATAAGTCCCGAAATGTTATTTGCTGGGATGTACTGAAGCAAAATGATATCTAGTTCTCTATGATCCGAGATAAAAACAATTACATAAGCATAATCAAATCTCCTGTTCGGTCTGTCAGCAAATTTTGTAAATTGGTATTTTGGATGCTTAAATTAATATTATTTTGCTTCTTGAAAATGTGCATAGTCATTATTTTGCCCTAATAGACTGCGAGTAACACCGCGGGCAATGCTATACACATATTTATGTATACATGTATATTAGAGTTGATAAAAAACAAGTGTTTGGTCGCTTCATACTGTGAAAGGTTGGTTGGCAGACACCAAAAGGAATCATTTTAAGTGCTATTTTCCACAAAGAAATTTCGTCATTTGTATGTGGGAAAACACCCTTAATGTTAAAAATCAACAATTTAAAAAACGCTGTTTTATATTTTTTCAGTTGTGTTGTAAATAATTTATTGAAAGTAAGTATTGCATGCCCTCTTTTAACTTTTCCTTTATTTTCTTGTTGTTAAAAAACAACCTTCTGATATAATTGGGAAACATTAAACATTACATTTGGAAAACTTTAATATTGATGTATGGATGTGAATATTATAGTTAATTTATTTGTCTATTGAATTATATTTTTCTCTCATTTGTAATTAAAGAAGCCAACAAGTGTAATTTACTACAATAAATGTTTGAAAGAAACTAAATTAAAGGTAAATGCTGAAATGTTAAGGTGCAAAATTCGGTGTTGGAGAGCAACTTTCAACAAAGCAGAAGTATGGAGGAAATTAACGGACGCTTTACTTGATATTGGAGACGCATGTTCCACAGTAAAAGGTATTAAGGTGACTTGTTATTTAGATAGTTCATATTGTATTTGTTTAATATCATTTTGAAAAATTACACAAAATGTGTTCACATTATGACCGACTCGTGGAACTTTTCTTTAATAAGCAAAAATCAAATATAGTCGTTTAATCATCATTATTTAATTATATACAATAAAATATTTACCGTCAACGGCATTAACCCCAGTTCCTACACACATTCATTTCACGTCATCTGAGCCAGTGTGGCCTCCAGAAACTTCCATTGAGCTAACTCTTCTGCTACTTTATTGGTCATATCGTGACCTTTTTATGTTATTTTTCCTTATATTTCATAAAAGATACAAAATTTTGGGATTTCCTTTTACGAATTCCTAGATCGAGAGAAATTACTTCGAAAAAGTGCAAAATATTTTTTATAGTTTTATAAAACAGGTGGTATTATCTAAACTAACGTGTGGGCAACATAAGGTCATTCCGTGACCATCAGCTGTTTAAAACGTCAAGTGGAAGTTTCGCGCCATTTTCGCCAATTTATTTTTTTGTAAAACGACAGACATTGTAAATATTTTGTAAAATGCAACGAAGCAGAGCATCCATGAGTAATTTGGATGTGTTGTTGTTTATTTTTATTTGATTTTAATGCCTATTATCTGATTCAGCAGAGTTGTCGTAAGGCTGAAAGCCAAATACGGGGAGACGTGAACATTGATGAGTATAGTGACGATGAGGACGATGAGAATGTATTAGAAGAATTCTCAAATTACGAATCTTCTGAAGAGTACATTGGTAGTGAGGAARAAGAAAGTATTGCTGAGGGTAATGTAAGTAACATTCCCGTGTACTTTTCGACGACACCCCGGTTACAGTATACGCGGTTCACCGAGTATCAAATATAAAAGAATCATTTGACCTGTGCTTTCCAGCGCAAATAAAAAAAATTATTATAGAGTTCACCAACATCGAGGGCGCTAAAAAAATTAGAGAGAAATATAAACCAATTGATGAAATAGACTTAGATGGATTTTTGGGCATTCTGACCTTAGGAGGTATTTAAAATCGTACATTTATATGTACTTGTTAAAATACATATAATTTAAAAACTACATATACATAATTACAGGCGTATATCTGTTGCATGGAGAAAGTATCCGCAGTCTTTGGGATGAAGTTACACGCCAAGTACGTCAAGTAAATACGGGATAAAGGCATGGGTAGCTGCGGATATGCCTACAAAATTTTGTCTTAAGTTTCAAATATATTTGGGAAAAGATTCAGCAGCTACACAACCGGAGCCCAAGGAGAACGAGTAGTATTAGATCTAGTAAGTGGGTATGAAGAACAGAATATAACGACAGATAACTTTTTTACAACTCAAGATTTGGCATTACTTTTACTGAAAAAAGGGTGGGCACTGTGAGGAGTAATAAGCGCTTTCTGCCGGTTTGTGGAACTAACCAAGAGTTAAGACGACTAGCAGTACAAGTCACCATTTGATGGACAAGTCACCATTGTACAATACATTCCTAAAAAGTATAAAATGGTTACTTTATTGAGCACTTTGCATCATAACAAAGACATTTTTGAAAACGATCCCAAGAAGTTGCCGGAAATCATCGATTTTTACAATGTCTGGAGTAGACACAATTAACCAATTGGTAGAAATATATACGTGCAAGAAACAAACTGTTTTCTCGAATATTGTGGATGTATCGGCGCTAAATGCCTTCGTTTTATGGACAGAAACCCACCCTAATTGGAACGCGTCAAAAACATATAAGCGTAGGTTTTTTCTCGAAAATCTTGGGCTAGACCTTGTTGAGGCTGAAATAACTCGTAGAAAACGCTTAAGGAAAAATCAGTTGTCAGCTGATATTGTCCGAAATGTCCGGGCAGAAGCAGAACAACTAAGCACTTCGGCGGATGTTGCTCCAAAAAAGAGAAAGGCAAGTCAGCGAGCCACTTGCGCAGTTTGCCCGAGCTCTGAGCACTGCATTATTTGCAAAAAACCTGTGTGCCCTCAACATCGTAAAACGGTAACAATTTCAACATCATATTGCCTTGAACATACGCGATGAATAAACCAAGTATGCAGAAAGTTTCTTCATTTATAATTAATAAAACTATGAAATGTTAAAATCAAACTCAATTTCTAGTCAGTAAAATTAAGGAATATTATAAAACAACTAAAATTATTTTATAAGATACTCTTACAAAACTCCGACCAAGTCATTCCGTGACCTTAACATTACATGTGCAACTTTTTATTAACATAACAGAAGGGTTAATATGTGAGTCCGCACTTTCGGAGCCAGAAGTATCAACTCCCCCTCTTCAACGATCTCTTGGACAAATATTTAAAACTCGCACGCCAAAAAACAGTCTAGCTTGCTGATATCCAAAATAAAAAAGCCGGATCCTTATAATGAAATGCGCCTTAGCATTGAACAACAAAAAGTTGATAATTAGAAACTGGACCTGCAAAAAGACACAGGACCTCCAGAAAAAAGCTTGAGTGCGAACAAAAAGAATGACTTTAGAGTTTAAATTAAAATATAATTTAGACTAAACTATTAGTGCCTCGTACGCTTTTTGCTGTAGACGGAAAAAAATTTAAAACCCCACAAACAAACAAAAGTGTCAAGCGTCTATTGACAACAACCACGCTATGCTGATCAACTGAAATGCCATCATGGCGGCAGACGCTAGTATGAGGACGATGTGAGAGAGTGAGAAACACACAAAAGTGTCAAGCATCTACTAACAACAACCACGCTATGGTGATCAGTACGCTTGACCTTTTGTTGACGATTTTCCCTGTATCGCCCCATAGAAACTGTCAGATTATAGGATTTTCGTCATTCTGACAGAATTACCTTTAAAATGAAAAAAAGGCAACTCTTGGCCGAATCCCCTAGTACATACATATTTATATCTCAATTCTTCTTCTTCTTGATTGGCGTAGTCACCGCTGACGCGCTTATAGTCGAGTTAACAACCACATGCCAGTCGTTTCTTCTTTCCTCTACGTGGCGCCAATTGGATATTCCAAGCGTAGCCAGGTCCTTCTCCACCTGGTCCTTCCGACGGAGTGGAGGTCTTCCTCTTCCTCTGCTTCCCCCGGCGGGTACAGCGATGAATACTTTCAGAGCTGGAGCGTTTTCCTCCATCCGGACAACATGACCTAGCCAGCGTAGCCGCTGTCTTTTAATTCGCTGAACTATGTCAATGT
>NW_017537554.1:61021-67342 GCF_001853355.1 Bactrocera latifrons | reverse complement strand
TGGCAAGAGTTATCCTGCGTTGGATTTCTAGGCTGACATTGTTGGTGGTGTTTACGCTGGTTCCAAGATAGACGAAATTATCTACAACTTCAGAGCAATGACTGTCAACAGTGACGTGAGTGCCAAGTCACGAGTGCGACGACTGTATGTTTGATGACAGGAGATATTTCGTATTGCCCTCGTTCACTGCCAGACCCATTTGCTTTTCTTCCTTGGTCAGTCTGGAGAAAGCAGGTGTTGAGGCCGATGGTATCAATATCATCGGCATACGCCAGCAGCTGTACATTCTTATAAAATATTGTACCTGCTCGATTAAGTTCTGCAACTCGAATTATTTTCTCCAGTAGCAGATTGAAGAAGTCGCACTATAGGGGTCGCCTTGTCTGAAACTTCGTTTGGTATCGAACGGCTCGGAGAGGTCCTTCCCAATCCTTTTGGAGCTGCTCAACGTCAATTTACACAGACGTATTAGTTTTGCGGGGATACCAAATTCAGACATCGTGGCATAAAGGCAGCTTTTTCTGCTGTCGAAAGTAGCTTTGAAATGTGGTGTGTGTCGATTCTTCTTTCTCGAGTTTTATCCAAAATTTAGCGCATGGTAAATATCTGCTTCGGTCTTGAAATCTTCTGTTAGCCGCCGCATTTTTTCGTAGAATTTTCGAGCATTATCCCTGTCGGCCAACTTTTCAAGCTCTTCGTTCTCACGCATTTCGGCCTCTTTCTTTTTCTGTCGGTAAATGCGTCTCGCTTCCCTCTTCAACTCTCGGTATCTATCCCATCCCGAGCGTGTCTTGGTCGATCGTAACGTTGCGAGGTAGGCAGTCTGTTTTCTCTCCTCTGCGACACGGCACTCCTTGTCGTACCTGCTGTTCTTTTGCATTTTCCGAAAACCAATGGTTTCCGTTGCAGCTGTACGTAAGGAGCTTGAAATGCCTTCTCACCGTTCCCTTATACCGAGTTGTTGATGAGTGCCCTCAGAAAGCAGGTGTTTAAGTCGAGTAGCAAATCGTTCAGCTATCTGTGGTGATTACAGCTTCTCGACGCTGAACATTCCTTGTGTTTGTTGAGGTGCGTTCTTTGTTGCACAGAGGCGGGTGCGAATCTTGGCTGCAACAAGACAGTGGTTCAAGTCGATGTTAGGATCTCGGAGCGTACGCAAATCTAAAACACTGGAGACGTGTCTTCTGTCTATCACAGCATGATATATCTGGTTGGTGTTATTTCGATCGGGAAACAGTCAGGTAGCTTGATGCATTTTTCTATGCTGGAGTCTAGTACAACAGTACAACAGGGCCCCGGCCAAGTCGATCAGCCTCAACCAATATGGGGATGTTTCCTCGTGGAGGCTGAATTTACCGACCATAGTGCCAAAGATACCTTCTTTGCCCACCCTGGCGTTAAAGTCGCCAAGCACGATTTTGACATCGTGGCGGGTGCAGCTCTCATAAGTGCGTTCCAAGCAACCATAAAAGGCATATTTGGTCACATCGTACGTCTCTTCCGTCGAAGAGCTTCGCTTTGATGCAGATTGGGGCTAGACGTTCATTCACCGGACTGAATGATAGTACTCGGCAACGTAGTCTCTCTCACACTGCAAATCCCACACCAAACTTGCGCATTTCTTGGACGGCGAGGTGATGTCAGCCTTCACTCTAACTAGGAGATTAACCAGCTGAGCAGCGGCCCCTTCTCAATTAAGGGACCGGATATTCTTCCCCAAATAAAATGTTTCTAACATAGACTTAACCGTCGAGGTTATACGTGTATATAAGATAAAAGGACAACAAGAAGATCTAAATAGATGGTATTAAGGATTTAAGATAAAGATCGAGGTATAAATCAACTTGAAATCATTATATGTATTATAATATACTTTTTTATATTTTCTGCATTAAATTAAAGTATATATATCCAATACCAAACGTTCAACTGGGAGTTTGAAAATCTTATGTTAGATATACGGGAAGTAAATGCAGGATTGACCCTAATACTAAATATTTTTTCTGATTTTCTTTAAGGTACCTATCATACCATCAATAATAAATAAGAAGTTTGAAGATCCTGTTATTAGTTATATGGGGACTAGGGCAAGCTTTCCACCACCACACCAGAAGTTCGAAAACGTTTCTTCCTTTTTTTGATCTACAGACAGCATTATCTATTAATTTCAATAATACATAGACTGATTTCGCTCATTTTTCATTAGAACATAATAATGTTATGATAACATTACATCTCAAATTTGGTCGATATCGGTGTAGCAGGTCTTGAGGTATGGATGTTCACCAAGATGTAAGCAGTGCTACGTCCATCGTTTTAGTCTGACACCGGCTCCGATAAAGCTTTCTTATCCCATCTTCTATGTAAATTTAATCTACTTGACGCATTTACTACATGATAGTTATTGATTTATCGCACTTTTAGTTGCTTTTAACCAAACCATTGCACGGGAAGTGAGCTTGGTTATCATAAGATTTCACCTGTTTTCCCCATCAAACTTTTTGAATGACCGAATCCCCATAACTCTTATTGCCAAATGAGGCTAAATTCACATTCTTAATGGCGATGAATAACACATAAGACCAAATGTTGTCCGTTTCTGGATTAGATTTTGGTACACCAGGCCCTTTAGATATGACAKACTGGTAATTATTGGGTGTGGACTGTAAAGATATAACTATACATTACATAAAAAAATTGTGAACAGTATTATACAAGTTAAGTTTTAATTTAAAGAGTTCGGGTGGRACCGAACATATTATACTCTTGCAACTTACACTAACCAAAGCAAGGGAAATACTTTATGGTGTAAATTTGAGCCCCATTATACAATTGAAGTGCGTAGTTATTGTCCGCTTTTGCTCATTTTCACAACGTGACATAAAAATATGAAAATATTACTACATATTAAATTTAATCGAAATCGGACAGACGTTTGTCGAGATATACGATTTCGTTCAAAAGTAGACAGTGGCACGCCCATCGTCCAGTTTTTACCCCCACTCATTATAAAACCTAATCATACCATCTAGATGCATCTCAACGGAAAATTGTTGGGTCTTTGGCGCTTAGTTATTGATTTGTCGCGCTTTTAGTAGTTTTGAACAGTACCGTTATATTAGGAGTAAACGGGGTTTTCATCCAATTTGGTTTGTTTTCAGTTTTTCTTTTCTAGTAATTATGCTGTGCGAGTTTGGTTGTTGTAGATTTACTGGCATAGGAGATATATACAATAAACTTGTAACAAGATTTTTTTTAGTCACCTTGATCATTTATAAGTATATTTCACTATATCTATTTTGATTAGTTTTAGGCGATACGTACAACCGTTAGGTGAACAATGCTATAAACTCTGTAGCAACTGGTTGCGAGAGTACAAAAAGTACCCTAAGCTATCTGTGGGTCAACAGCAGCGGCGTCGGAATTATTAGAGGTAGAGTTTAGTGGATATTCCAATTTATATATTTCTGATACTTGAAATGGATGTTTAAATTCCGAGAGTGTTATTGAGCTTTATTAATGTTGCAATTAGTTTTAATAAGTTGTTTCAATGAATATTTGTTGTGTTAACTCTCCGTCCGCAAATTCCTACATGCCCTCAAGTAGGCTTTAAAAGTATGGTATCTCGTTAAACTTATAACCGGATCTACGAAAATTGTTTGTTTTATAAATGATTTGTGACGAATCTTTTCCAATTTGTACTGTTAGTTTTTTCCTCAGTTGTATGCAGAAATTTTGTATTACAACTATTTCTATAATAATGGCCGATACATTATAGGGATATGGTTTGAGGAGGTATCTGTATTTATTTGGTCTAATTCTCTTTTCTATTTTTTATGTTTATGTTCTATGCCTGTAGACATTCCAATGATAATATTTGTAGACTCGCAAATCCTATTGGAGTCATTTGGATGAATGGTGTTATGGGTTTCAATATATGTGACCTGGTCTACGAAAAGGGAGCTAATGTGCGAAAACTAGTTTTCTGGGAAACAGCTGTTAAAAATCTCATCTTCCATCCGAATCAACTAAAAAGTGAAAATTGATTTTTTGGATTTTTTGACTTCTAATCCCCCTTTCCGTAGACCAAGTCACATATGCAGGTTTCTCTTTGTTGCTTAATTCTTTATTATTAATACTTATGTTCTCATTCCAATAATGTACGAGATATGTTCCTTTCTGATGACGGGTTATATTGTTTATATATATATTAAACAGCCGATAAAGTTGTTAAGTAAGATTATGCTTTTGTCAATCTCTTCGATTATATGCTCTGCATTGCCGAAGTCACACAGCGATTCCTTGCTGTCAATTAATTTAGAAATACTTTCTGATTCTCTTAAGTTAATAGGTGCATCTGGTTTACAAATTTTTATCTTATTGCATGTTTTACAATTTGGTACTTTTAACATAGAATTTTCTCAGAGATATATTTCATCTCTTTCTAAGTGAACTATTAATTTGTCTTTTTACAACTGGTTTTATCAGTAGATTTTGATTTATTTCCAGACTATATTGTTATAATTGCTGTGTGTTGGAAATTTTAGATCCTAATCTGTTATTTTGATTATCGATTATTGACTGCCCTGTATGTAAGTTTTAATTTATTTGCGGTCCTTGTTATAATTTTCTAGGACAGTTGCCAGCTTTCGTTTTAGTATTACTATGATATTCTGTCTGCTTTTTTTTCTGTCTGCTCATTTTTGTCAGGGTGGTCGCGTTTTTACCGAAAAATATCTGTATTGGCCGTTTCTTTTTTGTTACGGAATGTGTAAAGTAATTGTATTCGTAGACAGCTCTGTCTAACTTCCGATGTACCTGTTATGTTTTTAAGCATCTGATAATTTCTGAAAGGTTGGAATGAAATTTATACCTATCTGATCATTCATCATGAAAGTAATACATAGTTGTAGAATTAAGAGACTTTTCGTTTTCTACTACAACGCACTTGGGTACTYCTTAATAAAATAACATGTCAAGGTATTGCTTTTAAGACAATTTTTTTTTTTCAGTTGAAAATATGACTATGTTTCTTGCATATCTGGCATTGTTTTACCGGTGTAACTATTCTTTGTCTCATTTTCGGAAAATAATATTTCTCTGATAGTTGCAGTTTGTTTTCAGAGCGTTCCTATGAGCCTTGCTGTGAATCTGTAAAATTATCCCGTCCTGGTCTGTTTCGATGTACCTTCATTTGTGTAAATCTGATTTTGAAGGATCTCAAATGTTTTGAACACAGTGCTTGAATCTGTCCCATTATGTCTTCTGTCGTGTAGATTTCATTTAATACTGAAGGGTTTAAGTATTTTCTCAATATTTTCATTAAATGGTCATCAGAATACAGCGCGTTCCAAAGTAAAAAAATGTTTTTTTCGGCAAAATCAATTTATTTTATTCAAAATATTTTCCTTCTGCTTCAATACAGCTTTTTGCACGGTCCAAAAGCATATTGAAGATTGTTTTAGCTCGTTGGCCGATATGACCGCCAATATGCCGGTGCAAGTCTTTTGAATGGCCTCTACGTCTGCATAACACTTTCCTTTCATTTCATTCTGTGCATATCAGGTGAATACGGCGAGTGTTTAATGCGATTTTTGGCCAAATAATCGTCCTTCCAATGTTGGATTCTGAGCAATTTTGTCGTCAGTCAATTTGTGCGAAACAAACCGTGCACACACGTAAGCCCAAATGTTCAGACAAAATGCGATAAATCGATGTTTTGCAGATGTTTAATTCCATATCCATGAATTTTAAAAATAATTTCGGCTGATCTTTGATGAATTTACGCACAGCTTCAATGGAATTTCCGGTGATCACCTTGTCAGCCACGGCTCAAATATTTCAATACAACTACACATTTTTTCTCTAAGCACTAACACCAACGCTCATTTTCGGGTTATTTTTAGTGTACCTAATCTTTCATTTCTTGATTTATTTGAATGAGTGCGAAGGAGAAAATATAATTGTCAGTGCCAAAAGAAACTCCAAGAAACTATTGAAAGTATATGGTTGCTCGTTCAACAAGAAGTTAAGTGAATGAATTGTATGTGATTTTTTAACAGTATTTTGAAAATATTTATTTAATTTATTTTCTTAACATTGGAAATCAGAACTTAATTGTAAAGAAAAATAGCAACAATATCATCAGAAGCAGCAAATATAAATTGTTAAGTAAGTATGCGGAAATAAGTGTGTACATACATACATATGTATGTATTTCATGCGTTTAAGGCGGCCTGCACAATAAAATATAATATGTGAAAACAAATGTCTGTTTTATATTTTAAATGATCACATAATATTTATCTTTTCTTTAAGATG
>NW_017537554.1:48350-60823 GCF_001853355.1 Bactrocera latifrons | reverse complement strand
CAACCCTGCATTAGGCATCGGTTGGGAATATTAGAACAGGACAGATATACTTTTTTATATGACACTGCTGAATGAGCGCAACAGAGATATATGATCACATGTATACGTATGTACGTGTGAGGGGAAAAGTGGTAATAATCTTCACGCGGCCTATGGTAATCTAACTGTTTCAAAGTTTYTTTTAAACGCTCGTGGGTGGCAGGTTAAATCTATGTGGATGTGTATATGTTTGCATGTATTGCAGCATATTTTTTATGCTGCATGATATGGGGTAGTTTGGAAGTGTGCAATCCAATATATGTGTGTGTGTGTTTAATGATATCTGATCTGTAAATTTATGACTTTTGTCTTTATTATTATTGGGTGCGCATTGCATATAAATGTATGTGTCTGTTTATCTATGTATGAATGTTCAATATATTTTAAAAAATATATTTATTGTTTTGATAATATTTCGGCTTTGCTGATACTAAATAAGTAAGCATGTTCAATGATATTGGTGAGAGTAGAATTTGACTAAACAAAAACTTTACTACTTACCCACTTTTGGGTAATTCTGTTGGTTTGTGTAAAACTTGAACTTCCTCTTTCTTTTCATACGCCTCAGCATCGTCTTCAAAAATGTGGTCGATTATTTCAGCTTCGTCCTGATCTTCAAGCGATTTAAGCTGAACTGGAAAGTAAATGTTTCTCCATAATGTGAGCCTGCTGGAAGATATAAATTCCAAGGTACCAATTCAGTTGGTTTTTACCCAGTTATTGAAGGTTCATGAAATTTCTTAAGGTAATCTTCTTCAACTTCATTTTCTTTCCTGTCTTCCTCTATTTCTTCTGTTGTTTCTTTCTCAGTTCCAGAAGATAGATACATAGAAGATAAATAAAAGATTTCAACTTAATTTTTTTTTTAAATCCGAGTAAAAGCAATAAAAAATTTCCGGATTTCCATCACGCTGAAGAGAACTATAAGTATTTTCGGATTCTCCTTGTAATCTCGCTTTGCGATGCTTAATATTTTCGAAATACTCTGCCGTCATTTCAAAATACAATTCTTCAACTTCAACAGAAAGTACTTTGGGTGAAACACAAATTTCAAAAGTTTGATATCGCTTTTTATTGTAGTTATTTTGCGGAGACCATCCATTGAATTTTCCTCTTGGATATGGAGATTCCATGATTAATATCAAGTGTATCTGATGTTATTCGGTAATTTGTCATGTCATTCCGCAATGGCATTATTGGAAAAGTGTTGGACGTGTGCAACACCGTTTCGGATAAATCTGCCTTTGCATCAATAATTTTCTTAATATTTTTTTCGCAACACTTTTTTTTTATATTTGCCTGTGTTTTGAACAGAACTTTTTATATACTGCCTGTTTTATTAATATCTCTATCCGACTCGAAGGACCAAAAATGTCATAAACTCAATGAAGATTATATCAAACCTTACCGCTGGTGGGGGAAATGAAAAGTCTTTCACTGAGCTGAGAATTATTCATTCTCAAATTATTGTAATTGTTAATATGCGGGAATATACTACATCCTTCTTACAATTATTTTTGTTTTAATTTTGGCCGAGCTCTTTATCTAGCTCAAATGAAGGTGTTTTTATTACTATCCTTATTGGATACACATTGCATGTGCCCGTTTATGTATATATGTATGTATGTTCAATATATTTGAAAATAGATATTTATTATACCCTGAACAGGGTATATTAAGTTTGCCGTGAAGTTTGTAACAGAAGGAAGCGCATTATATAGTTTATATATAAATGATCAGTATGTCGTCTGTCTGTCCGTCTGTCTAGTCCGTTAGTTTTTAAGATATCGTTTTATTTTGCAAACATAAACTGTTTTTTAAATATTTGTAATTGGATTTTCTTATCTCTTAATATTAAAGAGAAATTTATTTATATTGCTTTTCATCAAAGGTGGTTTTTGGCTCTACGAAGTCATAGTCAAGCCACTAATATTCTATAGAGTTTTTCTCACCCTTCCACTGCATTCGTAAAAACTTGGATCAGTGCATCGCAGAGGCTACTCGTGGGCGTATCTTGGGTTCTAGCACTTGACTGTGCTACTGCGAGATCCTTTTGGCCTAAAGTAGTATACAGGAGACCTACTGAACTACATATCTACCCTCAGCAAAGTTCATCTTGCCGCAATCGTAGGGTTCTTTCTACACACTGTCCATCATGCACCTTGAGGAATGAAACATCTCGGTAGTCTTACTTTTGATAAAGAACACATGGTTGAAATATCTATTCATCCGTCTCAAGAATAGATAGACTCAAAGCGCTTTGCCGATATTTTAGTGTTTTATGACAACGGACTAGCGTTCTAAGCTGTCCATGTGAAACATATCTTAACTTAAGCTATTTCTGTAAAGATAACACTGGTCAACAAATTTGTAATTTTTGTCACATGACTAGGGCTATCAAATAAAAATATATCTATGAAAAAAAATGTACACATCATGTTCCTTGTGACATCAAAACATATATTATTTTTGTAAAAAGTACAAAATTCAGCCACACTTATAGAATTATTTCCTAATATCTAATAGATACTTATGATTTTTTTGAATATTTGGCTTCCGGTAGGTCCCTTTTAAGTCTCCAACAATAGTCTGCTAACATTCCTGGACTCCATTTCCCTTGATAACGCTTCTTCATTAAGGAAATATCTTGATGGAACCTCTCACCTTGTTCGTCATTCACAGCACCCAAATTTGCCAGATTTGTATTTCCAAAGACATTTAACACCCCAAAGCTTTAAATGATATCATAAGTTCATTCATTTATGGTTACCTAGAAAATTTTGAACAACATTCACAAAACATTTCCAGACGAGTTTTTCCTGATCATTTAGTTTTTCTTCGAAGCTCTTATTTTTCATCGATTGCCGTATTTGTGGGCCTACAAATATTCCCTCTTTGATTTTTGCCTCGCTGAGT
Source organism: Bactrocera latifrons (assembly GCF_001853355.1). Lineage (NCBI taxonomy): Eukaryota > Metazoa > Arthropoda > Insecta > Diptera > Tephritidae > Bactrocera > Bactrocera latifrons. The sequence goes on along the minus strand of NW_017537554.1, from coordinate 57,868 downwards.
TTAGAGAATTTCTCTTTTAGATATAAAAATCCATCTCCATCTTTAGGCATAGCTTTTACAAAATTTTTTATCAGGCCAAGCTTTATGTACAACGGTGGTAAAAATATGTCATCAGGGTTCACTAGAAAATGTTGAAAAAGAAATTTTTATGGCCTGGAGTTAGTAACTTACGCTTGGGCCACACTTTCTTTGTATAGTGACTTTTTGTGTCCCCACTGTCCCATTCACAAATAAAATACACATAACAAAAATTGTCCGGGTTGTTCAAACACTTTCGTGGCATATCTACGATCTAGCTAATGTAAATAAAATGTAATTTAGCAAACACAATAGTTACACAGTCGACTAAATGCAGTTATGTAAACAAAGACACGTATATAAGGTCAGAAATGAATATGTAGCTGTCACAAGAAACTGGATGTGATAGAAACAAAACTGTTATATATTTTTAATGAGGGTACACCAACATAAATAAAACTCATAACAAAGCTCATGTGACAAAAACAGTAATTACCAGTGTAATCTGAATTGTGATATTGGTATTTCCAATAAATAATAAGGAAACTGTTATAGATTTACGACTGAAAAAATCATCATTTAATTCTATCAGTCAATTAATTTTCTTTTGATTGGGTAAAGTTCAATGAAATTTATTCGTTGATGGGTAAGCACAAATTTTAGATATTACATGACTAATCATGAAGAAATAAATAATATATGTGACCTGGTCTACGAAAAGGGAGCTAACGTGCGAAAACTAGTTTTATGGGAAACAGCTGTTAAAAAAAAAGCATCTCATCTTCCATCCGAATCAACTAAAAAGTGAAAATTGATTTTTTGACACCTAAGCCCCCTTTCCGTAGACCAGGTCACATATATGCGCATAGCGATTAGCTATATGAAATATACGACGACATTGACATAGTTCAGCGAATTAAAAGACAGCGGCTACGCTGTCCAATGCACGAAAATATTGGTTCTCTGGAAGTATTCGACGCAGTACCTGCCGGGGAAGTAGCGGTAAAGGAAGACCTCCACTCCGTTGGAAAGACCAGGTGGAGGACCTGGCTTCGCTTGAAATCTCCGGTTGGCGTCACATTGCGAAAAGAAGAAACGACTGGCGTATTGTCGTTAACCCGCTTATAACCGCGGTGTCTTCGCCAGTAAAAAAGAAACTGACATTTGCATAATAGAAACTTTCAAAATTTTACTGTCAATTAAATATAAAGTGACGAAGTTTTGATAAAAAATATTGTTTCTTACCGAAGTTAGAAGTTCGCGATTGACGTTAACATAGCCTTTTAAACTAACAATTGCTGGATTCATTTCTATGGCAAATATGAATAAATCAATTTCACTCTTTGCTTTTCTATTAATCTGTCGAACATCAATTTTAAGTAACACATTTTGAATTCCCTTAGCCACACAGAGAGTAGCATTATGGGAACAGTCGCAAAAAATGAATAGAAGAATTGAACAATATAACCCATCAACAATCAAACCAAATTCCTTATATGAATCTCGCGATAAATTTGTGTTATCGAAAATTTCAGCAAAAGCCCCATATACCGCTATTACAATGTTGACAAATCTGGAAAGAGAAAAAAGTTATTAAAATATCATTGCAAAGAATAATAGTAAAGCAGTATCTTCTTGAAAATGTCAAAAAAACTTCAAATTGTACCAGACACACAAATAAATGTTACTTAAGGTTAATTTCTGCTCTCATAATTCCAATTAATTTTTGTAATGTTGATAATAAAATTTCGTCGAGCCAAAATAAATCCACTTTTATTGTTAATAGAAGTAACAAGTAAGGAGGAGCTAAGTTAACGTGCAACCGAACATTTTATACTCTTACAACGTGCAAAAATTAAAGCCAGGAAAATACTTTAAGGTGTAAAAAAAATCATATAGAGTTAAGTCAGCCGGATGTTCGAAAATCCTCAAATTAGTTATATGGGGGTAAGTCAAGTTTTCGCTCAAACTTATCTATTTTAGGCACAAAGATGCACTGTTATGAGTAAAACGTGCTCTTTTATTTTCATTGGGATGACTCACCTATTGGCCGATATATGCGAAACAAAGTCACTCGAAAGTTTGAAAATCTTTATATTAGGTACATACAGTGGGGAGTATTAGTGAGTACATAGATGATATTTTTGTACTTAATAATGCATAACAAGAGTAATAATAAAGATAGCAACAACAATTTTGTTTTTATTTGTTTGGTGCTTAGTAGACTTCCATTTTATTTATATTACAACAACAGAAAATATCAAAGTCCAATAACAACTTAATAAAAACCAAAACAACCTGCATGTACTCAATTTTGCACCATTTTAAAATATGAATATTATGAGCGAAATCAATATTTTGTGCAAAAGCCGTTGTCTTTAATTACGCTTTTCATGCGCTTTGGAATACTTTTCATCATGTTCTGAATTATTTCATCCGGTATATCCAGCCACTCCTTCCCAACACGCTCTCGAAGCTCGCCAAGACTTGTAGGTGCCCTTTCGTATGTGCCTAATCGCCGTTTCACAATTGACCGTAAATTTTCAACATCTCACCATGTGAAAAAACAAAATTGTTGTTGTTATCTTTATTGTTACTCTTGTTATGGATCACTAAGTACAAAAATATCATCTATGTACTCACTAATGCTCCCCACTGTATATGGGGGCTAAGATAAGTATTGTTCAGATTCAAGCAATTTTTTGATATGCAGATATACATTATAAGGAAAGATTATCTCTTAATTTCAGGTATACTATATAGTAAAACCGGTGTAGTAAAAATCTCCCTGGTCGGATGCCAGTAGAGGCGACAATGTGTGTATACTGGCCACCTCTTCGCGTGCCCTACAAACCCTACTCATCTAACACCCTCTTCCCTTTGGTCCGACTCCGTCCTCCCGTTAGATGATCTCGACGACAACGCTAATGACCCTTACCACCCAAACGGGAATTAGATAACTGTTAAAACAACAACAATGTATGTATGTATAAAAACGTTTAGATAGACTCCTCGATCGGATAACAGTGGAGGTTGTATAAATAAGTTTATAAAATTATAGAAAATACTTAAATCTATTGTTTAAACTGCTGCGCGCCGAAGATCACCTCATGTGGGAAAAGATACGTGCCGAAGATACGAAAAATACGTAGGGAGTTGAGTTGAGTGCCGAAAATACTAAAAAGATGTAGAAACGTCCGCCGATGTTTACTGATCGAAATTCGTGATGGTGTTTTCTGCTGCTTTCAATGGATCTGTGGTGCGTGGGGAAACTACTGTCTTCATGTGTGGTGTATGTGCCAGTGGTGCTTGTGAGTGGTGTGTTGTGGGGTGTAGTGACGCGTGAGGGCGGGAAACTTAAATCATTTAGCCATCCCGGCCCCCTAGGCGAATGTTCAGCCTACTAATCACTGAAGCTGCAACAACGTTGCCATAACGCCAGGACGGGGCACAATGATGGCCGATCGCATTGTTGGCGTTGAAGGTTGACTCTTTTCTGAATCCATATTTGCTTTATTTGGTTTGTAGAGGTCGTAATAATCTACCCATTATTTATGATTTATCATATTTGCGGTTTATTTCGGTTTTGTTTATTAGACGGATGTTTCAATTTCTGCGCATCAGTATTATTGTACGGATTGTTTATTATGTGCATTTTCGTTATTATCTGCGGTTGATAAGAAGCATAGTTTAACGAGTACGAAGGTCAACTACTCGTATATGACCGTCGGAGTCGTGATGTAGCTTCTCTATACGACCAAGCACTCTACAAGCTTTGGCACCTTCTCGGAAGCTTTCCAGCGGTACCTTTTATGAAGGTCCTTTCTATACGCCTCTTTTCATCGGCGGCTGAAATCATGATGGAGAATTTTAATTCTTCCCATCTATTTAGTAAGAAAAGCGACTCCACCCTGGCTCAGGTATGGCCAGAATGGCTGCTCCTTTGAGAAAGTGCCCTGCTGTAAGAGCTGTTAGATCTGAGGGATCTTGCGAGAGTATCGTCAATGGACGTGAATTGAAAACGACTTCGAAACGACTAATGTTGTAAATTCTGTAAAGTTACTTTTTTAAAACTTGGAGCGCGTACTTTTGTATAATCTCAGGTTAAACTTGTTTGATGAAGTCCACAAACTGTTTTTCAGTGGCTCTTTGCGCCCCTATAAATGTCTTGCCATTGTCGCTCATGAGTTTTGACGGAAAACCACGTCATCCGACGAAGCGAGCAAATGCCCCGAGAAAAGCCTCTTTTGTCAGATTGGTACATAGCTTTTGTCGTAAAACAGACAAAGACAGCCACGTACCCTTTCGTTAGTGTGGGAGGCCTTAGCATGGACGCCTTTATTTGCAGCGTTCCGGTGGAAGTGCTGCCATAATTTGCGTTCGCATCTTTTGCTAATGCTGCACTATGTAAGAAAATTTTTATTTTTGGCTTAAGTCTTGGGATATAAAACTCTTGGCGGACTATTTGTTGCATGAGGCGGTGTTCTGCGTGAAATAATAGTACGTGGGCATAATTTAGACATAATGTGGCAAGTTGCGATCTCTCTGGTATAACAATGGGATGACGTTCGTTATACGTTAGGCTTGAATTAACAAGCCAACCATTTGCACGAAGCAGACCCTTCCTATCTATGAATGGATTTAGTACCAGGGGTGATCTACTTTTCTACTCGGCTTCGATTCGCTCAGTGCTGGTATCTCTCGAGCTGAAGTAGCGCGCTTTAGTAGATGCGAACGTTTTTTAAGTTTAGGTGTGTCACTGTATCGCCTTGAGGGTATACTGTGCGTATTCCCTTAATTCTAGTTTGAGTCGTTCTATGAATTTGAGCATGTAAGCGATTACCCTGAGGGCTCGGTGGTAAGATGAAAAACTCTCAAACATGTCAGGATTATCCGATGTTATGTGAAAGGAGTCGATCTTTTGACTTTCTATTGCGCATGGGCGACTGTGGCCAAGAATCGGGAGATTCTGTTAACCCCCGATATTCCACCAGAGGGTGGTGGTTGTGTTGGAAAGGTGCAGAGGTTTGCAACCTCTTGTACTTAGATCAGAAGGATTGTCAGCACTGTCTACGTGGCGCCAAGTGGCTGATCCCACTAGGTCAAGAATTTGAGACTTTCGATTGGAAATATACGTCTTCCATGCGTGTGCTGTTTTTTTCACGCAGGCTAATATAATCTCGAAATCGGACCAGAGATATAATTAATATTTTGTCATAATCAGATAAGTTTGCACTATGGATGCTAGTTTGTCAAGTAGTAGTGCACCACATAGTTCTAGTGGTGGTGGATTTTGCTTATTCAAAGTATACATATATGGATCCGTTCCCACGACAGTCGGGTCTACGTAACCGGAACGGACCCGAATATTTATTCGGTCAAGGACTGTCAATTCGGCAGAACTCTGTCGCTACAACAACGACAGTGGTGGTGGATTTTAGAGGAGCCACTTTTGCTTTTGAAACGTATGATTCGTATGCTTATGGAAGACTGTGAGTTCCAGAGAGAAAATCGTCTACATACGTTTGTGTTTTTAACACTTGGGTTGCTAGAAGAAATTCTGACTTTGTGTTTTCAGCCAATTCATGGAGTGTTCGAATGACTAAGTATGGGGCACAGTTAACGCCAAGGGATTAGCTTGAAGTCGGATAGTGGCGGATTTTCGGAAAATAATTCACTGAAAACCTAGATGGTCCTTATGTGCGACTATTTGTCGATATATTTTTTCGACGTCCCCGTTGAATACCTATTTGAATATACGCCAGTTTAGGATAATCACCATTAAATCATATATCATTTTCTTCTATTTCCCAAATTTTCTCAATTGTGAATTGAGGTCCTCGTTTGAGATTTCCTCAACTTGAGTTGTCATTGTTGTGACTAGCTCCGTAACTAGTCCACCTAGGATCCAACCGAAAATAGTCTTTTGTGCCTAAAGTGTGTTTGAAATTTTCTCAATACCTTCGAGTATGAGTCGTATTTTCTGTGGTATGAGATCGCTGCCTAATAGAAGGTCTATTTGAGCGGGAGTGTACAGAATCTGCTAACTTAAAGTGTGAAACCTTTTCCGGTAGTAGTACCCTACTTTGATTTTCGCTGTGTAGCGTTTGAGTTTTTACTTCCTTTGAGCAGCATGGTGCTTCTTGGCAATTTTGTGAATTTGGCACTTCGGGATTTTTTGTTGCAACTAAACCCGTGCCTCATTTGATATTTCCGCTGTTTGGGGATAAGCTGGAAAACTTATTTTTATGAAGCATCGAATGGTGTCGTTTATGACAATAGAAGCAGTTAAATTTGCTCTCGCACTCTTTGAATGTATGCGTATGTGACAAGCAGTTTTTACAAAGTCGTTTTGTTTTCACGAAATTGTTGCGGTAGATAATATTCAATTTTTTTAATCTCCCGCAAGATTTGAGCTTATGACCTCCTGTACATAGTKCGCAAGATCTACTATATATTTATTCTGTTCAGATGAGAACGATTGCGTTTTGAAAAAGCTTCTATTCAAATTGTTGTTGCTATTGGGTTGGGGCTTGTGGAAGATTCTATTGAGGTTGTGTTGAAAACCTTTTGGCTTGGTTATTTTTTTGTTTACCTTTGTGCGATTTCGTACTGGGTAGTGAAAAAATCTTTCATTTGTTGCCATGTTGGGCACTTTTTCCAGGATGAGAGCGATTGCTCCCACCATAATAACGATTTTTCTGGTAATGGTGCTGTGCATATAGTATAGTATAGGGTCCCAGTTGTCGGTGGGAATGTTTTGGGTCGATAAAATCAACAAACAGTTGGAAACAGTGAATTGAAGTTTGATAGTGAATTGATAGATTTGAAGTTTCCTTTTGAATTTTTGGCAAGTTCATTAAAATTGTTATTTGCTTATCGAAAAATATTCGTTCATTTTCGTATCTTCATTTCAAAGCTTCCCAAGCCATATTGAAATTGTCGTCATTTAAGGGGCACACCTAGTATGACAGTGCAAAGAAATGGCATTTTTTGGGATCAAAAAAAAAAAAAAAATTAGCCAATCAATTATTTTAAACGTACAGGAGGGTCATCGTATGGAGAACTATATAGGGAACATGCAAAAAAAAAAAATTGATAGCGATCGGATCATCACCCCAGCAAATTCGAAAAATGCGGTTTCGAGAAAAACGCGTTGAAAGATAAAGTGATTGTTATCTAACTGCCGAGCGGCTACTCTTTTAAATAGCTGTAACTCAAAAACTGTATCAGATATCAATTTGAAATTCTAGTATGTTATTTTTAAAGGTATAACCTATCGAAAAATTAAAATTAGATTTTTTGAAAATTTCACACTAGGTGTGTGAACTGTTTTATTATGACGCCAGCTCGAACTTTTGTTTTGTATCGGAGGTGTTAGAATGTGTTCATTAGATAATTTTGGGTGGTTTATGTAAACGGCTGTCAACATGTCCTCAATGGACGGCCATTGTTCATAACCCCCTTGAAAAATTTCTGTGTCACATGCGGTCCCCTTGAAATGGATGCCTGAACTTGCCTCTTGCCTCTTGACTTTGTATTTGTTTCATCTCTACTGGCGGAAGTGGAGTAGGTGCAATTGCTTTAATTATTTTCAATTGATCAGTAATCATTACTTTCGTTTCTTCAAATTGGTCTAAGCAATTTTCATATTTGGCGCAAGCCAAGGACTTGATAGATCTGAGTCATCAGGTTCTACTATTGCGTCATAAGAAGCTTGGAGACGTATCCATAAATTGTATAGATTTTCTTTTTTGATTTCTAATGCCGATAGAGAATTATCTCAGTTCTTCGTAGTCCTCTCTCTACCTATTTCTATTGTGTATTATAAGATGTTTCTTCTGGTCTATTGTGTTTTTTTATTTTTAATTTTTTTTATTTTATTTTATAAAAGTTTACCTAACAATAAAATTATTACATAAACTAAAGATAACGCAGCGCTAGCGTCGGAGGATTGCGGCTGGCATGTTGACTAGGGCGGTATCAAATGCGTCGGAGTAGGTCGGTATCTCTGAGGAAGTTATATATCCTGCTAATATTACTGTCCATCGGGTTTTTAACAGCTGTGTAGGGTTAATACCATTGAAATAGTGTAGTCTTTGGGCATCAAGTTTCGGGCAGCAATCCAAGAGGTAGTTAATGCTGAGTGAAAAGTTGCAGAACGGGCAGCGCCTTGAAGCAAATGAGAGGTTGTAATAATCGTGTGGCCAAGCCGGAGACGGGTATATGGAGTTATGTAGTTTGTCGGCATGGACGGAGAGAAGCAGGGTTTTGTACGACTGGGATTGATTGAGGAGTAGTGATGGCTATATCGGCTCCACTCGGATAGCAATTTTTTTTTGCCTATTATTATTTGTATTCTAGTAGATATCCCTTTTAAAAAGAACGTTGGAAGTTATTACACCTACCATAACTTCCAACCATATCTTTAGCGACCTTATCGGCAATCGTGTTGCCCTTTATCTCTGCGTGACCGGGGACCCACATGGTTTTGATATTCTGGGGGTGTGAAGTACGGATGTCTCGAATGTTTTTAATAACGGGGTCGGTTTGGTTACATCCCTTAATAGCTTGAAAACATGACATACTGTCGGAGCAAATTTTAAATTGTCCTTTATTTCGTACGGAATAAAGCATCGCCTTGAATATTTCCACGGTTTCCGCTGTAAAAATCGAGCAGAAATTTAACAAAATACCATAAGTAATTACTTCTCCATGTTCTTTCACCACACCAAATGAAGTCTGTGATGATTTTGAACCGTCGGTAAAAATCAGATCCCATCCAGTGGATTTGTATTTAGCTGCCACTTCAAGGAAATTTTACTTGTATACATCGTTGGCAGTATTCGCCTTCCGCAGATGGACAAGTTCATTGATAAAAGAATCATTTTTAAACAGCCACGGCGGATGAACGCTTTTGCGAATAAGAGGCCTTTGGAGTGGAAGGCCGTTATCCTTTGCGAATTTGATACATAAGTAAACGGATGATTGCACTTTGGGTGGCCGTTTGTGCGAAATCGTTAATAGTAGGTCCTTTCTAAGAAGAGCGTTTGGTGAAAACATCAGCTTAGCGTAGAGTTTGCGAACTGAATCTTCAGGGTCATCGAATATTGTATTTAGCCCAGATTCTGCAAATAAATTATTTAAGGGAGTCGTTGGAAATGCGCGCAGCGATCTTCGAATTGCAGCGTGGTAAGGAGCAGTCAGCAATTTCAACTTATTTTTTGCGAGATGTCCATAAACTTCTAAACCGCATTGTATAGTTGAGACAATAAGTGCCCTGGTTACGTTAATCAACAATGCCGGACCGAAAAATGAGCGCTTTGCGGAGGGGTAGTTAACTATTAATAGTTTGGACATTAGTCTATCTCTTACATATTGACAATGTTGAGCGAAAGAGTACTTAGAGTCTAGTATTAAACCTAAAAACTTAAGGCATTTTTCTTCACTAAGATAGCAATTCCTTGCTTCTTCTTCTTAATTGGCGTAGACACCGCTTA
>NW_017537554.1:44673-47085 GCF_001853355.1 Bactrocera latifrons | reverse complement strand
AAAAATATTATGAGTTAGAAATGTCCATATTATTAGTTTCTGCTGGATGCGAAGGTGGGGAAAGCGGAATTGAGTCATCGTGTTTATTAGTTGGAGATTGAGAGGAAAGAGGGATAGGAAGGTTAGAGGAAAGTGACGTGCAATAGCGCGAGAGTATGTCTGTTAAGTTGGGAGAGTCAGATAGATACATATTGCAATTATTTTGAGAGAGTGGATTATTAACGATTGCGTTGGTTGCTATTGGGTTTTTGTTAAATGATTGCGGATAAAGGTCAGCAGTGTGAGAGTTAAGTGGAGATAAGATGTTTTTTGTGGAAGATGATGGTTTGGCTGAGTATGTATGTAATGAGTTGTTATTGATGGTTTGTGAGGAGTTTGCGGTGTTGGAAGGGGAACTATTTTCGTTTGAGTCTGCAGTTGATTGTGGTTTTTCGTTTTTGTTGAATTCAGGAGGCTTTAACACATTGGCAAATGGTGAGGGGTTAAGGGGAGCCGGGATTGTATTTTTGTATTGTTTTAATACGTAGTATTTCTTTAGTTTGTAGAAATTTTGGACAAGCGTTTGAGGAGGACGGATGCTCTCAAGAGCAGTTAGCGCACATTGTTCTTATACATTCGGTAGAGGAGTGGGGAGGGGGTAGCAATTGTTACACATTGGGAAGTTTTTACAGTATTTTGTTGTATGGCCAAGTTTTTGACACGACTTGCATCTCACGGGATTGGGGATGTATGGACCGATAGAAAGGATTCTCCATGCGATGGATTGGTAGTTCTGGGAATAAATCCAGTGGAGTCGTTTCTGCTTTTTTTTCGTTTAGGTCTTTTTCGTTAGAAGCCCCGGGGGCATATTGGCAAATTCTTGATTTGCGTCACTGACTTTTAAGCGCAGCTTAGTTAAGTAAACAACAAATACGAATACCACTGATAAACAGAATTGAAAACAAACGCACTGTATTAGAAACGCCACTGTTCACTGAGTGATAGTCGGAGGCTGATTGTGTTTTTTAAAATGGTTGAATCAATACTATTTATTACATCATTGAGTGTATATTTAATGGTTGAGTGATAATTTCTTCATTTCTGTTGAGAGGCTTGGATCCTCAATTCCTGTTAGTTTTTCTAACAAGGTTSAGTGCAGCCTCCCAATCTTTGTATTACCTGTATGGGAGTTTGGTTTTGTTAAGTGAACTTCGACTTGTATTTAGGAACTGAATCAACTGTTCGGGTCTGAATTCGTTGTTCATGATGATCTTCTTTGGTTTATCACGATTTCTACTTCGTCGAATTGGATCATGGTGTATCCTGCTGTTTCAACAATCGGTTTCACCTGTAGGAATGCTGTTGCCAATTTAATTGCGGCCATCAGAAACATTATTATCCACATTGTCTGAAAATATGTTGACTCGTGAATTAACACTTTCAAATATATCGGCATTATTGTGCTTAACTTATCATCTTTATTTTCCATACATATTCTATCTAATTTAAGTGGTCTTTTTATGTTTGCTATATGAATGTTTTGTAAGAGGGTGAATCGGAAATATGGTCCGTCCTTGTGTCTTGCTCTTTTATAATTTTTTATCGGYTCCGTTGTTCTCAGTTCTTCGTAGTCCTCTCTGCACCTATCAATGGTTGTATTACCTGTATGGGAGTTTGGTTTTTTAAGTTTACTTCGATTTGTATTTAAGAACTGAATCAACTGTTCGGGCCTGAATTCGTTGTTCATGATGATCTTCTTTGGTTTCCCAAATTTCGTGAAATGTTGAATTATGGCCTTATTTGCTCTCCAATTTCTATCAGTTATATTATATGCTGCTGCAAATTTTGTTGGTTTATCAATTACTGTGACAAATGACTGCTTCTAAAAATGAAAAATGTCTACATGTATTATTTCATTTTTATCTGAAGGGGTCTCTGTTAGTTTGAACTTCAGCTTTATCGGTTCCTGCCATATTTAATTTGCTTGCATTTTTCGCTTTAGGTAATTAGCTGTACATGTTCCCTTATTTTGGATAGTATATTTTATCCTGAAGTGTATTATAAGTACCGTTTATTCTGCTATGCATTGACTCATTACTATGGTAAAGTGAAATTTGTTTATGCAGATCTTCTTCTTGTATAATTTCTGTTGCTCTTTTTTACATTTTACAACTTGCTGTTGCAAGAAAACATGCTTATAAGTAGTAGTTGAATTTTGTGATAATCGGTCTCCTCTACTTCGGGAAAAATACCCACTTTGCCCCTGTCAATATTTCTTCGAAAAATATTTTTCAATAGGGGTATTCGGGATCTGTTGTATTTGCCATTGTATTTTTGTATTCGAGGTTTCTGTGGTTTTTATAGTAAACTAGCTGACCCCGCAGCCCTTGTCCTGCGTGAAATTATGTGTTTTGAAATGAAAATAAAGTTGAA
>NW_017537554.1:39036-40813 GCF_001853355.1 Bactrocera latifrons | reverse complement strand
GGAATAAATTTCTCAATTCCTCGGCGGCACTGCAATATAATGATCACCTCTTCCATAGTGTTAATTCCTAAATACAGTATCTAACAATCCTTACCACTGGTGGGGGGCAATGATAGACTGATATCAAGGGAGAATATATTCATTCTGGTTTTTATTTTGTGTATTCCTTGCTTATATACAAAGTTTAAAACTATCTTAAATAACTAACTATATGTGTATGTGTATATGTTTGTTTGTATTGCATGTATTATTATTTATTGCTCCTTGACATGGGGTTATTTTCAAGTAAATAATTTAATACATGTATGTGTGTGTGCCTTTAATGTTATCTGTTCTGTAACTTTATGACTTTTGTCCAATGAATTTTTATTATTATTTGAAGTGCATTTCATGTAAATGCCTGACTATGTTTATGCACATATGTAGATACATATGTATGTATGTATCTTGAAAATGATATTTATCGGCTTTGTTGATAAATATGAATGTTCAATGATATTTGAACACATAGAGCAGTCTAAAATATCATCCACGGCTGCATCATCGGCATCTACAAATACGGAACTCGAATAAATAGTTCTTTATTTATAAGTATTTAAGTTACCTACCGTTCACATCAGCAATTTGATTTTCACAATTATCAACAATAAAATATAATATTTTAGTTTTTTCGCTTTTTCGCGGCATATTTCTCTCTTTTGTTTATTTGTTGTGGCACAAAAATCAGCTGCTCGGTAAATTTTACAACGACATTACAATGGGTGTGTTCGCGATTTTCTTGTGTATTTCTGAATTCGTTGTAAAAAGAGTAAATAATTACCACAAATACAACAGATATTCACCGTATTAATAGGGTGGAGGTCGATTACTTTCCTTCCATATATTATTCGAACTTCAGTTTGGGGACTATATGTTATTATAATTTGGGTCTCATATTTGTTGACAATTTCTTCTTTTATGAAGAAGTGTTCTAATAGTTCCTCTTCTGCGGAATGTATTGCATCTGACATTTCTAAATTGGAGTATTTATCATTACTTCGTCGACTTTTGGAGAGTTTTCAATTCGATTTAAAAAATCTGCTACAACATTATTTTTCCCTTTCTGATATTCAATTTCATAATTAAATTCATGCGGTTTCAATAGCCACCTGTGGTGACGTTGTGAAAACTCCGTTCCTTTATATTTATTATTTAAAAATATTATCGGGCAATGATCAGTTATAATTTTAAATTTTATGCCATATATGTGAGGCCTGAGAGGCTATTGAATATAATATATAATGCCTAGAAATTCTTTATCTATTGTAGCATAATTCTGTTCATGGTTATTTAWAGTTCTGCTAATGTAGAACACTGGCTGACCTTGTTGAGAAAGCACTGCGCCTATTGCATAATCACTTGCATCCGTTGTAATAGTGAATTCCTATCATATTCAGGAAATTTTAAAATTGAATGCAATGAAATTAGTGTTTTAAAACTTTCAAAACTAGCTATGTATCTTGAATTTATTATATTAAATATTTTTTAATTGGATATGCAATGTTTGAGTAGTCCCTAATGAACTTTCGATAATAATTAGTGGCTCCCAAGAAACTTTTTAATTGTTTTCAAGTTCTAGGTATTTTCAAATATAGTATTGCTGTTATCTTGTCCTGATTTGGCTTAATCCCTTCTTTTGTTAGGGTATGCCCCAAAAATTTTGTTTCCCTCTTTAGAAACCTACATTTATCGACTTAAATTTTTAAATTATGTTCCTTTAACTTTGAAAAAACTTGCT
>NW_017537554.1:36473-38531 GCF_001853355.1 Bactrocera latifrons | reverse complement strand
ATATTTGCTCCTACTTTTCCGAATTATACCTTGTTTTTCCAACTTCCTAATTTGCCTTATGGCTTCTTCCGCATGTTTCGAAGGTAACCTATATATTTTTCACTCTATCTGCTTATTCGTGGTGGTTCTTATTTCGTGGAAAACCGTTTTTTTGTTTGTCAAGGCATTTCCTTCTTTATACATTAAGTTTTCATAGTTCTTTAGCAATTTTAAAACCTCCTTTCGTTCATTTGATTTTAAATGATCCAATCGAATGTTATGCATTTTACTTTCTTCCAAAGCCTATACTTGCTCTTGAATGGATTTTGAATAAATCGGAATTTTAACACAACTTTTAAGCTCAACTTCTTCGTTTTCAATATCGATTCTATTGAAATTATTAAATATAACATCGTTTCTATTTCTATTTTCAACCATCTCATCCTAGCATAGTGAGGGTATTTAATTTTAGCGGACACCATTCAGTGTACTAATTATAGTTTTATTTTTTTCTAGAACCGGTACCTTATATAATATTAATAATAATAATAGCGGCTATGGTAATTCAGCAAGACAAAACGGCACTCGGCAAACAAGACGTTCAAACGGCTGTGAGCAGTACAGAGGAAATGAATAATAACGAGGAATTTTTTACCAATTAGTCTCGAAAATCAAAWTAAAATATTAATTTCACTTACTTTGTTTAATAAAAATTGGTGTGCATTGGTAGACCCAGGCTCCACTATTAGTATTGTGAAAAAATCAAGCTTCGAACATTATATATTTATAAAATAAAACTATAATTAGTACACCGAATGGTGTCCGCTAGAACTAAATACCCTCACTATGTTAGGATGAGATGGTTGAAAATAGAAATAGAAAACCCGTAAGATCTTATACTAGAAAACGATGTTATATTTAATAATTTCAATAGAATCGATATTGAAAACGAAGAAACTGAGCTTAAAAGTGGTGTTAAAATTCCGTTCTATTCAAAATCCATTCAAGAGCAAGTATAGGCATTGGAAGAAAGTAAAATGCAAAACATTCGATTGGATCATTTAAAATCAAGTGAACGAAAGGAGGTTTTAAAATTGCAAGTATGAAAACTTAATGTATAAAGAAGGAAATGCCTTGACAAACAAAAAAACGGTTTTCCACGAAATAAGAACCACCACGAATAAGCAGATCAAGTCAAAAATATATTGGTTACCTTCGAAACATGCGGCAGAAGCCATAAAGCAAATCAGGAAGCTAGAAAAACAAGGCATAATTCGGAAAAGTAGGAGCAAATATAGTTTACCTATTATATAGTACCAAAAAAATGTAAAAAAGTGGTAAATAAATTTCGGTTAGTAAAGGATTACCGTAAACTAAATCAAATAACTGTCGATGATAAATATCATTTGCCASACATAGATGGATTCTTAGACAAGTTGGTCAAGACGCAGTACTTTAGCGCTCTAGGAAAGGAATATATAAGAATTCCCTTCGGACTAAAAAATGCTCCGGCTACCTTTCAACGACTAATGAATGACATATTAAGAGAATAAGTAAATAAGATATGTGTCGTTTATTTGGAYGACTTATTAATATTTCCAACGTCATAAGAGGAACATTAAAACTCCTTAGAGCAAGTTTTTTCAAAGTTAAAGGAACATAATTTAAAAATTTAAGTCGATARATGTAGGTTTCTAAAGAGGGAAACAAAATTTTTGGGGCATACCTTAACAAAAGAAGGGACTAAGCCAAATCAGGGACAAGATAGCTGCAATACTATATTTGAAAATACCTAAAACTGGAAAACAATTAAAAAGTTTCTTGGGAGCCACTAATTATTATAGAAAGTTCATTAGGGACTACTCAAAAACTGCACATTCAATGATTAAATATTAAAAAATACTTAAATATAATAAATTCAAGAGATCCGCAGTACATAGCTAGTTTCGAAAAATTTAAAACACTGATTTCAGTGCATCCAATTTTAAAATTTCCTGAATATCTTCTTCTTGATTGGCGTAGACACCGCTTACGCAATTATAGCCGAGTTAACAACAGCGCGCCAGTCGTTTCTTCTTT
>NW_017537554.1:29724-33418 GCF_001853355.1 Bactrocera latifrons | reverse complement strand
CCATCGCATTTCTTGGACGGCGGTGATGTCAGCCTTTATTTTTACGAGGACATCAACCAGCTGGGCAGCGGCACCTTCCCAATTAAGGGACCGGATATTTCAGGTGCATGCCCTCAATTCGTAGTCCTTATTTCGTTTGCCATAGTCGTCATCAAAAGTGGGGTCTCTCATCCGAGGCTGTTGTTGCGTTTTCATTGGGGTTGTTTTTTTTACGTGGCGGGTCCCAAACCCAGCGCACAACCCTATGCAGGGAATGTTTCGGCAGGGAATGTTGGGCAAAGAAACCTCATAAACGTTCTTAAGGATATATGGAGTTCTATTGCTTCAGATGTAACACAACAAGAAGCTAAAGGGCACCATACAAAATACTAAAAGCACAAAAATTTTACTTTTATATAGTTACATTAAGTGTTTTTTGTTCCGTACAATTTTTTTTTTTGCATATTTTTGTTATTGTTATTTTTCTAACATAAAAACATTCAAATTCGAAAAGGATTTTTATTTAAACTAAAGTATTGATTGCAAGCTTTCCTTTATGTTAAATAAGTATTGCATACTCTTTCCAATTTAATTTCTGTGTTTAATTTTATTTTAGTTCAACAAATGTACAAGTGGTTTTTTTGCTAACTGTAATAAGGAATTCACTATTACAACGGATGCAAGTGATTACGCAATAGGCGCAGTGATTTCTCAACAAGGTCAGCCAGTATGCTACATTAGCAGAACTTTATATAACCATGAACAGAATTATGCTACAACAAATAAAGAATTTCTAGCCATTATATATTCAATAACCTACCAGGCCTCACATATATGGCATAAAATTTAAAATTTTAACTGATCATTGCCCGATAATATTTTTAAATAATAAATATAAAGGAACGGAGTTTTCACAACGTCAACATAGGTGACTATTGAAACCGCATGAATTTAATTATGAAATTGAATATCAGAAAGGGAAAAATAATGTTGTAGCAGATTTTATAAGCCGAATTGAAAAATCTCCAAAAATCGACGAAAGTAATGATAAAGACTCCAATTTAGAAATGTCAGATGCAATACATTCCGCAGAAGAGGAACTATTAGAACACTTCTTCATAAAAGAAGAAATTGTCAACAAATGTAAGACCCAAATTATAATAACATATAGTCCCCAAACTGAAGTTCGAATAATATATGGAAGGAAAGTAACCGACCTCAACCCATTAATACGGTGAACATATTTCAAAATATTTTCCGAAGACATGTTGACAGGGGCAAAGTGGGTATTCCCGAAGTAGAGGAGACCGATTATCACAAAATTCAACTACTACTTATAAGCATGTTTTCTTGCAACAGCAAGTTGTAAAATGTACAAAAGAGCAACAGAAACTATACAAGAAGAAGATCTGCAAAAATTTCACTTTACCTTAGTAATGAGTCAATGCATAGCAGAATAAACGGGACTTACAATACACTTCCGGATAAAATATACTATAAAAAATAAGGGAACATGTACAGCTAATTACCTAACGCGAAAAATGCAAGCAAATTAAATATGACAGGAAACCGATAAAGCCGAGGTTCAGACTAGCAGAGACATCTTCAGATAAAAATTAAATAATTCATGTGGACATTTTTCATTTGAAAAAGCAGTCATTTGTCACAGTAATTGATAAACCAACAAAATTTGCAGCAGCATCTAGTATAACTGATAGAAATTGGAGAGCAATTAATTCCATAATTCAACATTTCACGAAATTTGGGAAACCAAAGAAGATCATCATGAACAACGAATTCAGACCCGAACAGTTGATTCAGTTCCTAAATACAAATTAGGAACTGTACACTTAACAAAACCAAACTCCCATACAGGTGATACAAACATTGATAGGTACAGATAGGACTACGAAGAACTGAGAATAACGGAGCCGATAAAAAATTATAAAAGGGCAAGACACAAGGACGGACCATATTTCCGATTCACCCTCTTACAAAACATTCGTATAGCAAACATAAAAAGACCACTTAAATTAGATAGAATATGTATGGAAAATAAAGATGACAAGTTAAGCACAATAATAYCGATATATTTGAAAGTGTTAATTCACGAGTCAACATATTTTCAGACAATGTGGATAATAATGTTTCTGATGGCCGCAATGAAATTGGCAACAGCATTCCTACAGGTGAAACCGATTGTTGAAACAGCAGGATACACCATGATCCAACTCGACGAAGTAGAAATCGTTGACGATATAGGAAATAGAGGAAATAGATAGCTTTGACATAGACTTTGATAAGCTGAAACTAGTCAGAGTAGGAGTAGTAGCTTTCAAAAATTAAGCACTTTTGTTCGATATTCAAATACCAAAAAGTTTTTTAAAGTATATGTAAAATTAATTATGCCTCTACCAAGCAAATGAAAATTGCAAGATAATGAAAAAATTGTAACAATAAATAAAAAACACTATAAATATAAAGATAATACGTTATTGAAAACCCTAAAAATAAGTGCGCATTGTATTTTTTTAACGTTTGTGAATTTAAATATAACAACACTACAATAATAAAAACTAAGTGATGCTACTTTAATTATCAATAATGCAAATAATTTGAGACTTATACAAAATTATGATGACAGAAATTTTATACTACCAAATTATTATATAATCAATTTTGAAAAAGTGAAATTAAAATTAATGAAGAAAAACTTTGTAACAACAAAACTAAATTTATAAACTGAGACATCATGTTAAAATGTTTAACCAAAGCTATGAGTCAAAAATAAACTTAGACGATATTAATTAAAGAAATAGAAGAGCTAGAAAAAGAGAAGAGCGATAAAATATTAAAGAAATAGAAGAGCCAAAGTATCACAAAAGTGCATCTTATGGCATAAGTGCCTCATTAATTATAATAATACTAATAAGTATAATTATTTTTATTATTTACTTATGTAAACCAAAACATGAAAAAATAATTTTGAAAATTATAAATAAAAGAAGTCAGGAGACTTCTCAGAGTGGCCTCCCCAGAGCATACATCTCAGGTTTCGTCAACTGACGGCATGAAGTTGTGCACCACATCGTACACCTACACATTGGCGCAGACTCGATTTGCTGATCTGATGGCAGGGTCAGTCTGATTATTGCTACAGTACAGACCGGAACATTATAATTTATACCTTGCGCGTCTTTTTATTTTTTTTGTATTTGCAAGTATTATTATTTTTCAACGATTTTACTATATGATGTATAGCAAGCTTAGATTTAGATGTATTTTTAGCAATTTCGCTCAGTGAATTTACTTCTTTTTATAATTTTACTAGAGGACCCGTCCACGCTTCAAKGTGGCTGATACATAAATAATACTACTACCACCATCTATATGATTTCTATTAGTTGGAGTATAATATTTAGTCTGAGATATAGCATTTATGTGAAGCAACTCGTGTTAGTTTACAAAAAAATGGAGCATTAAGCATTTCGTGTGTTAATAAAGCAAGGGCTAAGTTCGGGTGTCACCGAACATTTTATACTCTCGCTTGATAAAGTGATCACCTAGATTTCAGGCGTGGTTGTGAACCGATTTTACCCATATTTGGTACATGTCATGAGGGTGTTAAGAAAATATTATATACCGAATTTCATTGAAATCGGTTGAGTACTTCCTGAGATATGGTTTTTGGTCCATAAGTGGGCGACGCCACGCC
>NW_017537554.1:27595-28424 GCF_001853355.1 Bactrocera latifrons | reverse complement strand
TTTCTCTTTATTTATTCTTGCACGAATTCAGTCGTTTTACATATATTTCTGCGTTTGAAGGAGCTCATTTTTGCTAAATAGCAGCGAGAATGGTGARTGGTGAATTCCATACTACAATCCTGYAAGCTCTGTTAGCCSTCCAATCGAACYTCATACAGAATTCAATTTGCACCTTCTCCATATCTTTAAATTCTCTGGGTGAGCATTCAATGAAAATTATGCTCAGAATTATATTATATAWTGCTGTTACAGACGTATGTTACCTCTTTTGCGCATATTTCTATACGTTTACATGCAGGCATTCATATGAATTCTTTTTATGAATATTTATGAATGCAGGTGCAATTGAATACACTTGAATTAAATAACTCTTTCAAAGCAATATTCGTAGTTATTTCTTGTAATTGATATATTGATGCATATGTGMATACGTCATTACATATGTATATAACAAAATATAATAATATATCGTAAAAATTAAATATATTATAATAGTGATAAATGTACATAAATGGTATATTTTATAATTAAAAACTGACGTATGTACATATATTCACATGTATCATGACCATACATATGTGTTTATATTCGCTTTCGCGAATTCAAATCATATGTACATACATATGTGAGTATGACATTTCCACAAAAATAATACATACTTGTATAAGTTAACATATCACAGTAGCCTACAACAACAGATGCAGGTGCGAAGCTCATGTTGCAGACATAACAGCGGAAACGCTTGTCAGCAGCAAACGACAACAAAAGTGCCAAACTGTGGGAATTGCCGAATCAGCACTATGGGATCATGCGGCAGTCCACGTGAGAC
>NW_017537554.1:24192-26625 GCF_001853355.1 Bactrocera latifrons | reverse complement strand
AATATTTAGAAATATTATAATAATATAATTATAATATTATAATAAAATTAGTTTGTACTGACTCATATTTTAATATTGTAACAAAGTGACAGGAAAATTATTACAAATTGACCTAGGACCTAAAATGGAGGAAACCACTATTCGGACGTTAATGAGTGCCGCCATTCGAGCAGCAACTGAACAGACGAGACGAGAATTTCAGGCAACAGTTGACTCTCTAACCGATCGACTTACGCAAATAGAAAGACCATCGCAAGTAGAACAGTATAATGAGGTCGACCCGACAGTTAGGTGTGACGAGTCCTTGGACGTAGTCAAATCCTTGCCCGAGTTCGCTGGCGACCAGTCTCGATACGTGTCGTGGCGTCAGGCAGCTCACACGGCATATAAAATCTTTCAATACGCACAGGGCAGTTCCAAACACTATCAGGCAGTGGCCATAATCAGGAATAAAATAGTGGGGTCTGCAGATTCGATCCTGTTTTCTTTTAATACCATCCTAAATTTCGACGCAATCATAGCTAGGCTCGACTTTACTTACGCGGATAAGAAACCCATTTACATATTGGAACAGGAAATCTCTACCCTTCGCCAGGGACGACAAACGATAACCGAATTTTATGATGAAGTAGAAAAGAAACTAACAGCCATTATTAACAAAACATGAATGACCTACTAAAATAAGAAGGATGTTTTGGAATCCTTGATTTCGAAATACCGCCAGGATGCATTAAGAGTTTTTATATCCGGACTTAACCGTCCACTTTGTGATATTTTATTTTCATCAAGGCCATCAGACATGACATCGGCTTTAGCACTCGCTCAAGAACTTTAATCAAACCAGGCGCGTTCGTTATTTGATCACAGATTTTCATTTTCTGATAATAGAATTTCCGATTACAGTCGACCTCTTGTAAGAAACAGTGTACCATTTCCTAGACAACAAAACAGTCAACCTCAGACACGACCAACGCCTATGGAAGTAGACCCAAGACTTTCCAGATTTTGAGTCCTTCAAAGAAATGATCGAACGAATGAATCTCGCACATCGCAAGTGAGTTCATTAAATGTCACTTCATCAAATCCTACTTCCAGAGATTTTCCTTCAGGTAGAACAGCTTTCGGGAATCAATACCCAAAAAGCTCCGGTATGCAGGTAGCTCAAAAAGACATCGCGATAGCGACGCTTTAATAACAAATTGCAACGCATAAACCATTTAAACCAATATCCTTCCACCGAAGTCTACGATAATGATCAGCAGGATGAATATAATGATTTTATAAATTTCGATAACGACTCCAAATTTGATGAAAACCCAGAAGAAATATCAGAAGAGATTAATTTTTTAGGTAGGTAACTGCTACCATATGTTAGCACGACATTTCAAGGAAGACCACTGAAATTTTTAGTTGATACCGGTGCATCCAAAAATTATTTAAAACCAGCAAACTGGAGGGGTATAAAACCCATTACGTCCCAATTTTTAGTAAGCTCTATCCATGAGGCAGATAAAATTACAGAAAAATGCACCGTACACATTTTCAATTCGAATTTCAAATTTTTTATTTTACCTACACTTAATACGTTTGACGGTATTATTGGCTATGACCTTCTTAGGAAAATCGATGCGAAGCTGGACATGAGGAAAGGAATTCTTTTTTATGAAGGGGGTTTAGAAAAACTAATGTATTTCCATTGTAGCGACGTTAATAACATAGTTTTAAAAGGAGATGTTGAACGCCTAAAGGCAAAATACGCAGCCGTATTTTCTGATCCGAACGAGGCATTGCCGTTCAATACAAATATCATAGCAACCGTGAGAACAACTAACAGTGATCCAATTTACTCTAAGTCTTATCCATATCCTATGACAGCGTCTGAATTTGTTAACAAGGAAGTAAATGATCTTCTGCGAGACGGCATCATCAGACCATCTCGCTCACCATACAATAGTCCAGTATGGGTCGTTCACAAGAAAGGAACAGATGACGCAGGGAAAAAGAAACTTCGAATGGTCATAGATTTCAAGAAACTTAACGAAAAGGCTATTAGCGACAAATACCCGATTCCTGACACATCCGTAATTCATTCAAATTTAGGAAAATCATCAATTTTTACGACAATAGACTTGAAATCTGGATTCCACCAGATTACACTTGCTGAAAAAGATAGGGAAAAAACTGCATTTTCCGTGAACAACGGAAAGTACGAATTTTGTAGGTTGCCATTTGGGTTGAAAAATCGTCCTAGCATTTTTCAACGAGCAATAGATGACGTACTGAGAGAGGAAATTGGAAAGACCTGTCACGTTTACATAGATGACATTATTGTATTTTCCAATGATTATAAAACGCACATGCAAGACGTCAGCCGAGTATTGAAAGAATTGTATGCAGGTAACATGAGAGTTTCGTTAGAAAAGACCCAAAGAA
>NW_017537554.1:3557-24052 GCF_001853355.1 Bactrocera latifrons | reverse complement strand
CTCGCGATTGTTTGGTCTCTTCAAAAATTAAGAAACTATCTATATGGAGCAAATAATATTAACATATTCACTGATCACCAACCGCTTATCTATTCGATATCAGAAAAAACCCTAACGCAAAATTAAAA
This sequence comes from Bactrocera latifrons, assembly GCF_001853355.1. Taxonomy (NCBI): domain Eukaryota; kingdom Metazoa; phylum Arthropoda; class Insecta; order Diptera; family Tephritidae; genus Bactrocera; species Bactrocera latifrons. Next base: position 23,924 of record NW_017537554.1, on the reverse strand, counting down.
AGATGGAGAGCCTTTGTAGAAGAGTTTTCCCCTAAATTTCATTATAAACCCGGCAAGGAAAACGTTGTCGCAGATGCGTTGTCAAGACAGCACATAAACAGCTTAGAAGACAAGGATACGCCCAGCTCAGGCGACGAAACCGTTCACAGAGAAAATTCATCCACAGAAGTAATTCCCACGGTTATAAATCCGATAAATTCATTTTTAAATCAGATTATCCTTGAATGTGGGGATACAAATTCCAAAACTACAAAATTCTATTTCAATCACGGATTAGACACCATATTATTTTTCAAAATATAGACGAAATTTTTGATCAATTACACAGCTGCATAAACCCAAGTGTTACAAATGGTTTGTTATGTGACCTATCTTTTTGGGAAAAATTCAAAACGAAGTTAAAAGCACCTTTCCATCAGTGAAATTCGTCCATACAAAATCTTTGGTTACTGACATCTTTAACGAAGATGATCAGAAAGAAATTCTTCATACAGAACATAACAGAGCACACCGGTCTCTCAAAGAAAATATTATGCAAATATATAATATCCCTTAAGATCACTATTTTCCAAACATGCGAAAAATGTTAAAGGAAATTATATTTAACTGCAAAACTTGCCAGGAAGCTAAATATCAACGCCATCCTCTAAATCCTGAAATGGGGAAAACCCCAATACTCAGCAGACCCGGAGAAATTCTGCATGTAGATATTTTTTCTACAGACAATAAACATTATCTAACTTTCATAGATAAGTTTTCGAAATTTTTAATAGTTCAATCAATTTCATCTAGGGCTAATAGACATCAAAGAACCCTTAATAAGAATTATGAATTTTTTCAAAGATACTAAAAGCCTTGTTTGTGACAAGGAAAAATCACTGAATTCCGTTACGGTAAAAAGTCTGCTAAAAGATCATTTTAATATTTCGATATTTACGACACCCCCACATCATAGCGCAACAAATGGACAGGTAGAACGATTTCATGGAACTCTTTCTGAGATCAGTCGTTGTATTAAACTAAGCCAGGGACTTAATGACACTAATGATCTTATTCTACTCGCAGCCTACAAATACAATAGGACGATACATTCAGTAACTGGGCAACGACCTATTGACGTGATTCATTCTGCTTCATCAAAATACCTTGACGAAATTAAAAACCTCCTAATAAAAGCACAAAACTCGAAACTTAATTACCATAATAGACATRGGCACACCAAAATTTTTGAACCAGGTGAAAAAGTCTTTCTTAAGTCTAACAAAAGGTTAGGAAACAAATTAAGTAAACTGTACACAGAAAAAGTAGTAGAAAAGGATTTGGGCACAACCGTTTTAATTAACGGCAAAAAAATTCATAAAAGTAATCTAAGATAAATTTTGTTTCTATCATTAGGCTCCTGATCCTGATGTTTAACGTATTAGCACGGTTGGAAATTTTAAATTATACTAATTCAATATACATACCAATATCGGAGGGAGATGTTGCTATCTACTGTCAATACAAGCACTTAATTCACCACCTAAACTCAACCAATTATGAAGATATAGCCGAGCAAACGTATGACCTTCTGGACAACCTCCCAAAACCCCACATACGAAAGACATTGCAACTGGACATTAACATACTAGGCACCGCTCTCAAATATATAGCGGGAACTACCGATTTCGATGACTTTAACCAACTCCAAATACGGACAGAATCTTTAATTGAAGCGAATGACGAACAGATCTATATCAATAGCCAATTACAAGTAAAGATAAATCAATTAACTGACACTGTAAATAAAATAATTAGCTCTACAAAAGTGCATCAACGTGACACTGGAAATTTATTTGAATTGATATCAGCAAGAAACWGAGCATTGATAGACGAAATCAGCCATATATTCAGTCACTTTGGGTAGGATAGAGTTAATAAATCCAATATTGTTAAATAGTGATGAAATTAAGAATTTACTAATCAATGAGCAATCTAAAAGTATAACAGTAAACGATTTATTAACAGTCTCTAAATTGAAAATTTTACAAGATAATAATAACGTTTATTTCATAATTAAATATCCAATAGTTGAACAAAATTGTAAGAAAATACGAATCAAGCCAGTTGTAAAAAATTCTAAAATAATTATGATAGAAACCAATATAATATCAAAATGTAACAGTAAATATCAACTGCTTGTTAACTGCAAAAATTCAATGTCAACCATATTTTATCAAATGTCAAGTAGAAATAGTTCTTGTATTTTGAATCTACTAAGCCAGAAGCCCACACACTGTCAAACAGTTACAACAGATCACATCGAAGCAATAGAGGAAATTGACAACGGCCTGATCGTTATAAAGGATAAAGTAATGGAAGTTCATGAAGGAAATTCTGATGCAATAACGTTTAATGGAACCTTTGTTATTAAGTTTACAGAAAATGTGACTATTAATGGTACTACTTACACTAACTGGCGGAAAATGGTACGTGCTTATCCAGAAGCCGCACCCGCACAATTTTTGAACCTGACCAATCATACAACATTATTATCGCTTCCGTACTTGCACAATTTCAACCAAAAGAACCTGAGACACATCGTATCATTGAAGGGCTTTGCGATAGCTCAATCGTCTAGATGGCTAATAGCTTACGTATCTACAATTGCTTTTTTTGTTATTGCCTTACTAGCCCACATAATCAACAATCGCCGAAAGCGCAACGTTAGTATTGCAGTATTGGGCAACGTTCTTAAACAATCCGTGGACGTCTTCTCTTCTAGCGGGGGAGTAGTTAATATATCACAACAGGTGCAGGTGCGAGGCTCATGTTGCAGACATAACAGCGGAAACGCTTGTCAGCAGCAGACGACACCAACAGTGCAAAACTGTGGGAATTGCCGAATCAGCACTATGGGATCATGCGGCAGTCCACGTGAGACGTAGACGTAGAGTAGCGATAGGTGTTAGGTATTTAGGTGTAGCACCGAAAAGTTAGTTGTAAGAACTCGATTGTCGCGAACGGCTGCCCTACACAGTAGGGAAATAAAAAATTATTTCATTCAAACCAAACCTCGTGTTCTATTACCTTATACATATGCTTACACATGTAAATATGTCCCCCCAAAAGCTGCAAACATTGCTTTACAAGAACAACAATCGTTTGAAATAGCATCATACATACTTGTATGCAATCACATGTAGATATGTCCCCCGCAAGAAGTACAAACATTGTACTACAAAAGCAACAATCGTTTCAAGTAGCATTAGCAGCGTCACAAGTCAATAGGTATGGCAGCCAAATAGTCGTTGCCCAAATTTGTAGAAAAACACACAACAACAACTTTTTCATTCATGAACCCAAGCACACTTTCAACCGGCAAACTCGCCTCATTCATAAAAGCAAATSGTACATCTCCATGAGAATGCCTTTGCTAGCAAGCGTGTTTTCGCGACGATAAAAATCATAAATTGAACAATTTCTGATATTTTGCTAGAAGGGAAAGTGTCAACCCTGCAAACTCGCAAAAAGGGAAAGAAGTGACAAAACTGGCAACATAGCCGTTGTCGATTTATAATATTTTTCCGTGGCTTGCAAAAATCTTGGTCGATATGTAGCAGGCTCATACATATTTACGCAAGTTTGTGGGCGAAGCTGTTAGAGGGGCAAGGGAAGCGGTGACAATAGACGATCGATTGCTTATTTTTTCGGCACAGCTCGGTTTTTCTACTTACAACACAATGCTTTGTCGCTTTGACGTCGAGTCAGTCCTTCGACAGATTGACTCTTTGAGATATTAGTTACTGTCATAATCTGTACTTTTTAACCTATTACTTGTATAAAATAATTTCGATGTTTCACCTAAGTCAGTTGACAGCTCACTTTTTTTGTATTATATAAATGTATGTATACGCATGTAGGCATTCAGAAATTCAAATCATTATTTCATCACTTATCAATGTATTACATGTCTGTACAAAAATATTTATTATTATAGTTTATTAAATATGCAAGTCCAAATTGACTATAAATATTAATATGCATGCATATATTTCTCTCGCTAACATTTCACGGCGCAATGAGAGTAATGGGGTAGATTTTATTTGAGTTTTGAACAACTCTTCCGCCCATTCCCGTGATTTCAAAATTGGCYAGTTTTGTTGGAAACTGTAGCCTATTTTGTGCCCTAGACGCTATAAATGATCGTTGAGATCTTTGGACGTTTAGGTTTTTAAAACCTTTGAGCAGCATGGTGCCTCTTGGCAGTTCCCAGAATTTGTTGTTGCGACTACACCTGTTGCTCTTTTTACGTTTGTGCTGTTTGGGGTGACCTGAAATAATTTGTTATATGTAACATTGAATGATGTCTTTTATGGCAGTAAACGTAATTAAATTTGCTTTCGCAATATTTAAGCGTATGCGCATGGGGCAAACATTTGGTACACAATTTTTTCGTTCGTTCGAAATTGGTTCGATCGCTAATTTTAATTTTTCTTTTTGAATTTTTCGCACGATTTCAACATCGCATGACGTTTGTATACATTGTTCGGATGTGAACGAGTGATTTAAAAAAAAAGCTTCTATTTCAATTATTGTGGCTACTTGCTTGTGGTCTAATAGGGTCGTTTTGAACGTTTTTCGTTCTGACTAGTTTTTTATTTACCCCTTCTGCAATTTCATATCATCTTTCATTTGCTGCCACACTGGGCACTTTCTTCGCGATGAGAGCGATTGCTCCCACAAAAGTAACGAATTTTCTGGTAATGCAGGAGTGCAAATTAGTTCCCACGACGAGGGAATGTAAAAACAATATATGTTTTGCATTCGCGAACGATGAAATAAGAACACGTGTGGTTCCTGTGGATTGCCAGATACAAATCAAATCTTTATTTCTGAAATACTAACATATATAAATATTTGACTTATTTACTTAAAGTTAAAGCTGAAGTATAAGCATCAGCTTGATTAAATCCAGTCCAAAGAGTTAATTACAATATTAGCTGTTTCAGCATATTCTAGCAGAACGTTAAGCGTTCTGTTCTCTTTGCAATTGTTCTTGTTATGCATTCTTGTGAGAGCGAGCGATAATGTTTTGATCATAATGGATTATTGGATTGAGAACGGAAAAAGCATATCGAATACTTAAGAAATCAAAAACGTTAATTAAGATTTCTAATTTATGAAACAGTGTAATTGCAAAGTGCAAAGATTCAATTGTATTTACAGTTATGGTAAGGTTGCTAAGCGGAGGCTGTCGTTAACTCCCCCTTCCTAAAATGAATAGTCCCCGATTCACTATTATTTTRAGTTAATTTATATATTTGATCCAAAAGAGCATTATAAGTGATTTCTTGAAATTGCGTACTTTCGATTGGTTTGAGAATTTTGCAAGATTTTTTTAATTTTAGTATTAAGTAAGTTATGAAATGTATATCCAAGTTTAAAATTATATACCAAAAAAAAAACAAAGGATTGTGATGTTCTTGTTCCGTTCTGCTAAAATATTTAAATTATCTAATTTTAACAGTTTATTTGTTTCTTCTGAAATTTCAAAATTATTTATATGGTTATTTTTAAAATAATTCCAAATTTTTATTTCATTGGTTTATAAGTTTGATGTTTTATGACTGTATAAATTTCAAATGTTATTAAATATGTTCCATTCAATGTTTGATTGTCTGCAATATTTTTTCCTGAAACTAATATCGCTCCTGGTATAGTTTCTTCAATTTGCAAGTTTTTTTTATTTATTACATTTTCCTTGTTTTTTGTTTAAAATTTCTGATAAACACGTGCTTTTTTTATTTAGTTTACAATATGTTTTTGAAATTTATGTTCTGGTCAATAATAAGCTTACCAGCTATGAACTATGTGAACTATGTGTGCTCTTGGTTAGGTCTATTTTAGGGTATTTTAAATAAATTAGAATTATGTCTTCTTTTTGGGCTATTTTAAATTTAGAAATGTGCATTAAATATGTTATGGTCATTACACCGTGTTGGTAATATGTTATGTTTTTTAGTTCATCAAAGTGGGAAATTGTTGAATTTAAAATTCCAATTTTACCAAAAGTTATTGCGTTTATTAAATTTTGCAGTTTTAATTTTGTGTCATTTAATTCTGTTATTATTTTATCTGTTTTTCGTAACTGTCCTAACAAAGTCTCTCTTAGTTCTATTTCTGGTTGCCCTTCCAAATTTTTTACATCAAATATACAATTTTTGTTAACTTCTTCTAAGTTATTGTACCTCATTTTGCCATAATAATAGTTTTTATCTGTTATTATTATCTCTTTAAAATATGTTAAATTAGTTATGTGAAATACTTTCCCATTGCCATTATATAAACCTACATTTCAGTCCTGTATTAATGTGTAATTTTATCTAGGAAAGTCTCTAATATCTGCTTTTGCTATTGTTTGCAATATTAAAATTATTATTGTCATCACTTTCTGAAATATCAAATAAGTATTCGTTTAGGACTTTATATTGCCCTTGTGCTCTATTCTTATTTCTCTGATTAATTTTAACCTTATTTCCTAAATCTTCATTTACCACTTTTTTTTATATCGAGGATTCATCTTATTTCTTTATCCTATTATTATTTCTTAAATTATTTCTCAAGGGTGAAATTCGAAGCTTGTATCATTGCATGAATGCATTTGAGAAATTTTTCCATTTGTTTGAAGCTCAGCTAATTCTTCGAAATTATTTTCTTATTGTATTAAAATTATTTATGTTTAGAATATTACTACTCCTTTTTTTTTTGATTTATTTTTTGATTTTATTGTCGGCGCAATCTTCGACTGGCGTCCAAAGATTTTCTTGTCCCAAATATTTTAAATTCTGTATTTTTATATTTTTATTTGGTTTTTACCATTCCTTTTTATTGTTTTATTTTGCTGGTAAGGACTTCGGCTGGCGTTGTAGAATATTTTCGTTTCATAATATTTTCTTTATAATTACTATTATTATTCTGCCGGTATAAATCTTCAGCCGACGTTTTAGGACCCTTTTATCGCAAAAAAATGTCATTAAATAAAATATTTCCGCTAAAGTCTTCGGCTGGCTTTGTAAAACTTTTTGGTTCCACAATATTTTTTTTATGATATTTCTTTCATTATGCTGGTATACATCTTCAGCTGGCGTTTTAGGATCTTTTTGTCCCAAAATAAATTTTTTTAATATAATATTGCCGGTAAAATCCTCGGCTGGCGGTGTAGAAATTGTTTGTTCCACAATTTTAATATTTCTGTCATTTTTAATATTATCGATGCTTCTTTCGGATAGTTTTTTGGAAGTTTCTTGTTCCTTAGTTTTGTTTTTAAAATAAATGTTTATAGTTTTGCTTTCATTTTCAATGTTATTCTTTACCCTATAATTCATTTTCCCATTGGACACATCGATAGGTGCCACAATTTTTTTAAGAAAATTGTATCCCAAAAGGAGATCCGATTCTAATCTCTCTATTTCATAGAAGATTTCCTCGACTCCAAATATGGTTGTTATGTGGTAAAATTTAATAACAGAATCACGGGTTTTCGCGCTTATAAATGGCTAATTTGTTTTTATTGTTGTGAGCCCCAGGCTTAATGTCGCATGAGGTTGCTCCCGTGTCGACTAGAGCTTTTAAGTTTTTATTTAATTTTAAGTCCTGTAATTTTAGATAGAGCAGTTCACCCCCTCTTCGCCTAAAAAATAGTTCTCATTCATATTATTTATTCTTTGACTTTTCTCTAGCGGGTGAAAGATATGATTACTTTCCCTATGCCGCTTTACCCCATGTGATTTCTGATTTTGTCCCTTATGGGTCGGAACGATTAGATTTGTTTGTATAGGTTCCTCTGAGGAAATCTTAAGTTGTTTTTTTTTGTATACATCGGCTTCACTTTATTTCTATCATACACAAAGTTTTGAGCAAACCGGGCTCTTTGATTATTTGATTCGAGTTCCTGAGCTTTTGTTAAAGCGTCAGGTAAATGTTGTGGGTTTAGAGAGAATATTATGTTTCGTAATGGGGTGTATAGTCCTGTAATAAAAATTCGTAAGGCTACTTTTTTTATTTAATCCCTTTGTTAGAATTAGGGTCCCCCTTGCAATTGTGAACCGCAGCTTTTAATTATGTAATTTATTGGTTGCACAAACCAAGGCGAAATATCTCCTATCACTGCAAACGTCGCACTCGCGACTTGGCACTCACGTCACTGTTGACAGTCATAGCTTTGAAGTTGTAGATAATTTCGTATATTTTGGAACCAGCGTAAACACCACCAACAATATCATTCTAGAAATCCAACGCAGGATAACTCTTGCCAACAGGTGCTATTTCGGATTGAGTAGGCAATTGAGAAGCAATGTCCTCTCTCGACGAACAAAAACCAAACTCTTTGAATCACTCATAATTCCCGTCCTGCTATATAGTGCAGAGGTTTGGACGATGTCAACAACGGATGAGTCGACGTTGCGAGTTTTSGACAGAAAAGTTCTGCGAAAGATTTATGGTCCTTTGCGCGAATATCGCATTCGATGGAACGATGAGCTGTACGAGATATACGACAACATGGACATAGTGCAGCAAATTAAAAGACAGCGGCTACGCTGGCACGGTCATGTTGTCCGGATGGACGAAAACACTCCAGCTCTGAAAGTATTCGACGCCGTACTCGCCGGGGGAAGYAGAGGAAGAAGAAGACCTCCACTCCGTTGGAAGGACCAAGTGGAGAAGGACCTGGCTTGACTTGGAATATCTAATTGGCGCTACGTAGCAAAAAGAAGAAACGACTGGCGCGCGGTTGTTAACTCGGCTATAATCGGGTAAGCGGTGACTACGCCAATTAAGAAGAAGAAGAAACCATTAGTCATAGTCTTTTTTTTGTTTTTTAAGCCCTTACAAAAGTCGCAATAACACAGTTTTTTTATATTTAAATCTTGRGCTATTTTCCATTTCTAATATACGTATAATATGTATATTCTAAATAAAGTTAATTTTAATTTAACCTTACTAATATATTCTCTCGCTGTCTCTGTTATAATTCTCGCTAGAGATGCAATTGTTGCTGCTGCTGTTGTTACCGCTTGTTGATGATGTTGTTTTAGTAGATATTTGTATTTTATGATATAAGCCAACCTAGTCCTTTGTAATTTCTGCTTCTGTTGACACTTTCGTTTTTGATGCAATTGTTGCCGCTGCTGTCTTTACCTCTGTTGATGATGTTTTTTATAAAATATTTGTATTTTTGTGATTTAAATCACTATTTCTTTTTTTGTAATTTTGTATTTYGTTGATTAATTATGTTTTAATTAATTATTTTAGTTATAGCTTCTTAAATCAATTATTTAAAAACTTTTAAATTTCTTGTTTTTATTATCCAGCGATTGTCACTCGGTGCTTTTTCTTACTAACTTTATTTCAGGTTTTGACTTTTTTGGYCACTTTCGTTTTGTTTGATCACTGCCACTTTTATAATAAATTATTTAAAAATTTTTTTTAAATTTCTTGGTTTTGCTATTTATTTTTTTATGAAAGGGTTTCATTTAAACATTTTTCTTTAGTAGGCACTTGAAAACATATCGCCACTATTTGCACCTTTTAATGATGTCGCACTAAAATCCCATTTAAACGGGCACTTTTGTACTCGTGCCCCACGTTGGGCCACCAATTATTTCCCGCGACGAGGGAATTTTTAAAAAATRTATGTTTTACATCCGCGAACGCGCGGAACACGTGTGGTTCCTAGGGATTGCCAGATACAAATCAAATCTTTATTTCTGAAATACTAATATATGTATATACATTTTTGACTATTTAAAGCTAAAGCTGAAGTATAAGCATCACATAAGCAAATTCCAGCAGATCGTTAAGCGTTCTGTTTTCTTTACAATTGTTATTGTTATGCCTTCTTGTGAGGGCAAACCAATATTGTTTTGATAAAAATAGATTATTGGATTCAGAACGGAAAAAGCATATCGAATTCTTAAATAATCAAAAACGTTAATTAAGATTTCTAATTGATGAGACAGTGTAATTGCAAAGTACAAAGATTAATTTTTATTTACAGTTATGGTAAGGTTGCTAAGCGGAGGCTGTCGTTAACTTGCATATATTTGCCAGAATACACGGCTGTAAACATGTTCCGAAAGGACGTCCGCTGTTCATAACCACCATGAAATATAATATATCTGTGTCGCACACTGGCGCTTTAAGGTGGAAGCCTGAACTTATCTTTTTTGTTTGTCCTTGTGGCAGCTCTACTCTCGTTTGTGGAGTAAGTGCAATTGATTTGATCAGAGATCATGGCTTTTGTCTCTTCGTATTGGTCTAAGCAATTTTCGTATTTTGCGCAAGCCGAGGATTTAAAATTTTCTGTTGATCTGAGGCGTCAGACTCTACGATTGCGTCATATGCCGCTTGGAGACGTGTACTTCAATTTGAATACCATTATTTTGTCACCTCACTTCTATCGATATAAAGCTTTATTTTATTTTAATTTTGTTTTTTCTTTTTGTTTTTATTTTTTTTTCGTTTCAGTCACTCCACTGGCACTGTACACACATACATATGTGTATATTGTATTAGTATATTATTCTTCGTACTTCTTCGCTTTCTGTCACCTCACATTTATGTTCTTTTTTTTTTTTAACTGCGATTGTGCTCACTTTTTCCTATGTTACATAACGTCACCTAAAATGCAAAATAAAGTAACAACATTTTCGAAAATTTATGGTGGCATGAATGAAGCACGAAATAAAATGGAACAAGAGTGAATAAAAATTTAATATTGGTTTATATCTGCGCGCAGAAGCTGAAAATGATGAACATACGTAATTTTATGTATGTAAATTGAAGTAGTGATGCGTAATCAATAAGACACTCAATTTCGAACTTATTGATGATACGTTATTTTGCATTTCAGGTGACGATATGTATATGAAAATTTTTTATATATACATATATATGTATCTCAGCAGTTTTTTTCTTTTCTCCACAGGTTTTTTTCGAAATTTTCTTTTTTGTTTCAAGCTCTTATCACTAMCGGTTTTTTTAGTTTTTCACCATGCCTTTTTCACGATTTTTCCCACAATTTTTCACCGTTTTTTCCCAACGTTTTGTCCTACCGGTATTTTTTTAAAGCTTTTGTCACAAACGCTTTTTTCATTTGTCACCACCGATTTCCCAAGTTTTTTTTAATTTTTTTTTTTAATTACAATTTTATGAACATATAATGTGTTTGTTTTAGTATATGTATATTATTTCACTTCATAATTTATTTATTTTTTGATGTTATTACCCCATATTATATATGGGGAGGGTTAATGGTTAAAATGTGATTTTTGGTCAAATAATCGGTCACAAGCGTCGACCAATGAGACGGCGCATTATCGTACAACACACGTCAACTTTTATCTTCGCGATATTCGGACATCGAATACGGCGCACCAAACGTTTCAAGACTCCAAGGTAGAATACCGCATTAAAGTTTTGGCGGGGTGGAACCAATTCTTTGTAGACAATACCCTTGGAATCATAAAAAGCAAATCTGTGTTGTCTTCAATTTTGACTCTTCATGCCCAATTTTTTGGGTTTCGGCTCGTCCGGTGCCTTCCATTCAGCACTATGGCGTTTCGTTTTGGGACCATATCGGAAACACCACGTTTCATTACAAATCACAATATTGTAAGAGACGTTTTTTAAAATGTCATGAAACTCACTGAACAATCGATAAAGTTAGTAAATTCTAACTTTAGCCGACATATAAATGGCGCTACCAGGAGGCGCTAGATTGAAAAAGTCCTGTATATCAACTGAATACTTTCCTAAAAAAAATATTTTCACTCTGGGTTAAATTCTGGAATTTTCTCTAAATGGCGTTGTAATAGTGCTAGATAATTTATATGCACTGTCACCTTCGATACATTCAAATTCTCCAAAAAATGTATCTGCTTCATTCGATAAATCGCAATTATTAAAATCACGGGCATCGTGAGTGCTATCAGGAAAGTCAATTGCCTTATTTGTAATCTATGATCGCACTCGGCTTGTGCCTTAACGGAGTATATATGCTTTTGTGAAAAGTACGTTTTGCGCGGATAAGTAGCTCACTCCAAGTTTCAGAAATGTTCTTCGGGATTTGGTCAAAGTAAATACTGGTGCTTATGTTTAAATGACGCATTGAAGATGCGTTCAGTTAAATTTTAAAATAACAAACCACTATATGTTAATATCATGATAAATGTATTATGGTAATCCGTTTACCCGTGAACGACATGTAGTAACAACAGAGAACGTGTATTATAGAGAAGGTTCATGGTGTGCCGATTGTCAAAACGTGAGTCTTTTTGGAGGGGCTCAGTTTACTATTAGTGGATTCCACCACACAAATTATTAGCGGATTTCACCAATATTTAACACGCGGCGGTCGAAAATAGCAGAATCAGTCTTAAATGAAAAAAGTGATGCTAATTTCAATGTTTACAAATGTACGCTTGCAGATTCGCGTATTTACAATGATATTATAACAGATTTATTTGATATCAAAGCCGATAAGTATTCATGTATATATGTGCAATTTGAAATATTTAATGAAGAATTTCATTAATCATATTTGCAAAATTACCTAAATATTATTATTAATATAATTATAATTAATAAAGTTTTATTAAGTTATTATATAGAGTATATTTATATACACATTTATGTATTTGTTTGCTTTGGGCCTTAAAGGTTTTGATAAAGTTTTAAAAGACCATGCCATCGCATAGATTCACATAATCATATAAAACGATTTTATAAAACCATACGCATAATGTTCACATTTTCACATACATATGTACATATGTAATTTAGTGTGCACGTAAACAAATTTGAACGAATCATTCGCATAATGTTTGTAAATTTGTCTACATACACACAAATTTTTATGTATATACTATATATATACACAGGTTGTTACGGACAACCAATGCTCGAACTTCACGTTTTGTCAAAAACTCAAAGTGTCGAAGGACAGGCGCGACGACAAAGCGTCACAACATCCAAGCTGTGCCGAAAAATAATAAACGAATGGCCGCCGATTCTCACTGCTTTCCTTGCCGCTGTACAGCTTCGCCTACAAACCAGCGTAAATATGTATGTTTGTGTGTGAGCATATCGACGCAGATTTTTGCGAGCCGCGTAAAAGTATTTCAGAATTGCAAAATATTTTTTACATTCCTTGACAATGTGCCACAATCAAAGATGCAGATCTTTGTAGTTAGCTAAAAATAAAAATATAATGTGGTACATAAACGACTGCAGATATTTAAGCAAGTCGTAATTAAAACAATAATTTCTCTGTATTTAAAAATACAAAGCTTGAGATGCAGCAAGATATAGGAAGTTAATAGCCCTGACAGACGAGTAAAATTTATGAGCCTTAAGCGACGCTAATGCGCATTGAAATTTTATGGTGACAGACGGCAGACTTGTACATTTAGACAGCTGATTGTGAAATTTGTTTATTTATTTGAAAAAAAGTGAAATGAAAATGAATAAGAGAAATTATTAATAGAAATTTTGGTATTTTTGGAAAATCAATATAAATTAAACAGTTTCCCTCTGCTTTAATATAGCTTTTTGTATGGTTCAAAAGCATGTCGAACGAGTGGTTTAGCTCGTCCGCCAGTGTGACGTTGCAAACCTTTTCGATAGGCTCTACCATTGCATAACGCTTTCCTTTCATGAGCAAATGCATTTTGCCGAAACTAAAGAAGTTGCATGGTGCCATAACAGGTAAATACGGGAAGTGGTTAATGATTAAAGTTTTATTTTTGGTCAAATAATCGTCCTTCGAATGTTGGATCCTGAGCAAATTTTGGTCGTCAGTCAATTTGTGCGGAACAAACCGTGCACACACCTTTCGTAAGCCCAAAAGTTTTGTCAAAATGCGATATATTGATGTTTTTGGAAATGTTCAATTCCATTTCCATTAATTTCAATGATAATTTCAACTTATTCTTGATTAACTCACGCACAGTTTCGAAGGAATTTTGGGTGATCACGGATTTTAATTGGCYYACATGGTGATCGTCATTTATGTCCTCACGACCACTTTGAAAACGTTGAAAGTACTCGTGCATTCTCCTACGGGATAAGTAATGATGGCCATAAACTTGTTTCATCAATTGAAACATTTCCGTTAAAGCTTTACCAATTTTAAAACGAAATTTAATGTTTTCTCTTTGTTCGAAGCTCATTTTCGCACCGGTAACACAAACATAATATACTTAAAACGCAATAACTTCACTTCCAATCAATGAAATTCTCACTCTACATTCGATAAAGATTTTAACGCATCAGTCGACATATAGATGGCGTCATCAGAAGCCGCTAGATTAAAAAAGTCCTGTTTACTTTGGAAAGTATTTCACAAAATAAAAAGATGCGGGATAAATGTTAAAAATCTTTCGAGAACTTCTTTTCAGAGCTCGCATTCGTCACAGAAAGTGTGCAGAATATGGAAGCAGCAAACTCAGTTTCAATCCATACAATACTTCTCTAGAAAAGCGCGATTTCAAATCTTCACCGATTGTGTSCAAAACCTTGTGGTATTCAGAAAATTTCGCATTTTGCTTCAGTTCTGACGCTATTTTTTGGTGTCTGAATAAATATATCAAAAATATTCCTCAGCTTTTTGTCTCTCATTTTGTATCTATCATATTTGATGCCTTTACCAGATTTCTCGATTATTTCTAAAGAATAATCTAAGTGAATGAGTTAGCGAAAGAACATCACATATCGAAAAAAATACCAATTAAAATTTCAAATTTCCATACGACTGCGATGAGAATCGCTGCTTTGATTTTGTTTATAATTTGAGAATTTAAGCGATCTATACTTAGCAATTTGTAATTCTAAATTCGGTGCTAGGCATCCCAACAGTATCAAGTGCGTCCTGTATTCTTCTCATTTTGGTGCATCTAATACAAAAAAGAAATTACCCATTTCCAGACGAATAATATAAGTATTTAATAACATTCATTAATCTGCATACGTTGCTACAATGTGTAACTTCATTGGTGTTTTAGGATTATATATTATATTCAAAAATAGAAAATCTTTTATTTTGTATTGCAATAATACCCGTGACAGACATGTAGTAACAACAGACAATGAACATTTATGGAGAAGATTCATGGTGGTCTGATTGTCAAAATGTTCCTCTTTTTGGAGGGTTTGAGATTTCACCAATATTGAACATGAGGAGGTGCTTTTTTATTCTATATAGTCGGAGGGTCCCCTTTGCGGTGGTGAATCGCGGTTTCAATATATTTTGGTTATATGGCTGGTCCAGCCTTTAATTATTGTTTTATTAGTTTATCGGTATAGGCTTTTTGAAACCTGAATCATAGCCACACTTTCTGCTTCTAAATAGCCACACTTCTGCTTCCTATTATAATAGTCCTCTAATGTGACTGGTTTATTTTTTCCTATGCAACTAAATACTGCGTTCATGCAGTTTACCTTCTTATCTTGGTCGTGGAAGTAATTTGATACGTATTTTTTTGAAATGTTTTTTTTTTTAGAATTGCAAACCCTTTTTATTATTTTGTCTATTCTGTCATAGTCCAAATTATTCGGTAAGGCGTCCGAGTCCTTTGTGATTCCTGCTGCCGCTGTTGACACTTTCACTGATGATTATTTTTGCAATTTAAGTYACTCTTTCCGTTTTTAAAGCTTCGTATTTTGTTGATTAGTTATGTTTTAATTAATTATTTTAAGTATTAATTTTTAAATAAATTTTAAAAATTCTGGTGTTTGTTAGCCTGCGATTGTCACTTCGTTGCTTGTTCTTACTGATCCCGTGACGAGGGAATTTTACAAAATATATGTTTTACATCCGCGAACGCGCGTTATTGTTATGCCTTCTTGTGAGGGCGAGCGATAATATTTCGATCATAATGGATTATTGGATTGAGAACGGAAAAAGCATATTGAATTCTTAAATAATCAAAAACGTTAATTAAGATTTTAAAGTGTAATTGCAAAATGCAAAGATTMAATTTTATTTACAGTTATGGTAAGGTTTCTATGCGGACTATATCGTCAATTTGCACGTAAACAAATTTGAATTTGTCTACACACAACTTTGTATGTAAATATATACACCCGACGACAAAGCGTCACAGCATTATGTTGCTGGTAAAAAATCCGAGCTGTGCGGTACAAAATAAACGAACGGTCGTCGATTGTCAACGCTTCACTTGCCGCTGTACAGCTTCGTCCACAAACCAGCRTATATATGTATGTTTGTGTGTGAGCTTGCATACATATCGACGCAAATTTTTGCGAGCCGCGTAAAAATATTTCAGAATTACAAAATTTTTTTTACATTCCTTGACAAACACAGTCAATCCCGGTTATACATATGCCACAATCAARGATAAATATTTTTGTGGTTTGTTAAAAAAAAAAATATAATATGGTTCATAAGTGACTGCGAATATTTAAACGAGTCGTACCTAAGACAATAAATTATATGATATTTCAAAAAACAAACCGTGAGATGCAGTAAGATATAATATAGGCTGTTAAAAGTGATGAGGGAGGGATTTGATTTTCAGTTAAGCGGAGTACTACTTAGCCGTACTTAGTACACATGAATTAGAGGAATATTGAATATTTTCTTTTAAAACATTCCTTAAATTGAAAATCAACAAATAAACTATGTTGTCAATTTTATTCTAACATATTTTAATACTTTTGAATGCGGGGTTGTCACTTTTTCCTTGTCATACATTTCAGAAATATATTCAATTTATGATTTTTGGCTTTTGAAATCGTCGCGAAAAGACGCTTGTAGGCAAGGCATGCTCGGGGAGATGTAATGGCGTCTGCTTTGATGAATGAATCGAATATGCTTTTTGAAAGTACGTTTACGTTCATGAATGAAAATTTTGTGTTGTGTAATTTACTATAAATTTTGACGTCGGCAATTTGGCTGTCATATTGACTTGTGACGCAGCTGATGCTATTTCAGACGATTGTTGTTTTTGTAAACAGTATTTGTAATTTTTGCGGAAGACATATTTACATGTGTATACAGATGTGTGTATATATAGGTTTGTGTATACATTATTTGTGTGGTAATGCCATACTCACATATGTAGCAACGCGCGAGTTATGGTTTTGAAATAAAAAAAGAGCTTTGGCGCTTTCTTCACAACCGCCTTTATTAAACTGAATCTTAAGACTGACCTATTTGACATTCCTTGTTAGCTTTCTTACTCCTAAGCACAGGGCTAGCTGTACTAGCATTATTTGTTAGTGCGCTTAATTCTAATATGAAGATTAAATGTATGGACATTATTTGTATGTACGTTTATAGTTGAGTTGACGCTCACTCTCAACTCAACTTAGCTGAATTTGGATTATGCTAGTGCGATATTAAGCATTTACTATACGGTTATAAGTAGTATATATTTACTACATGTTTAGATTATGGGAATGTAACTCCTCCACCCTTGGATTCGAGATTCTCCTGAATTTCGTTACAGAAATGTATAATAATTTTATTAAATTCTAATTAGTTCAGTAGTATAAAATAAGTTCTTTTTTTATAAATGTGTAATTTGCAAATGTTTTTAATTTGGTGTTTTAAGTATGATTTTAATAGCTTAGCGTATCTATGTATGTATAGTGCTTTAACAAAAGAAACTTTGTTTTATATTAATATTAAATTATGATAGGTAATTAATTAATTACGATAGGTGTTTTATATTTTTACAATTTTATTTTCAACAATGGTAAGTTTATATTTACTAAAATTGAGACGATCGATGGGAATATAGGTTATATATATTCGGAATTAAAAAAAGTGTATTTTGTTTATTTAATAAATTTTGGTTCCTCTTTGTGTCTAACACTTTTGTAATTTCGAATAAAACCTTCTCTCCTTTTTTCTAGGTAATTTTCATTTCCTCTTACCTATTTTTAATTATGCTATGATCAACTTTGTTGTTTTGAACATCTAGCTTATATTGTGGTATGAAATAAATTGTTATAAAGTTTTACGGCTTTACACATTTGAATAGTAATCGGAATTTTTTCTTCTAAATTTAGGGTTCTGATACGTTCGGTAAGAGTATTATTTATTCTTTCTATATCTGAATTTCTAGTATGGCTATGTGGTTTAGTGGCATGAAATTCTATATTTTCTTTATTTAAAAATTGACGTATTGGTTTTGAATTAAATTCATTATCGAAAACAAACTTTTTTATTTGGCCTTTAATTGACAAAAATTCAATAATTTTATCTATGATCGTTTGACTATTTCTATCGGGTAATTGGAAAGAAATGACATGTTGTGAAAATGTATCGATAAATATTATAAATGACTCTTTACTTTTAACATAAGTATCTATATGAACAATTTCATTAACTTTATTTGGTGTTTCGGTAATTTGAAATTTAGCTTTGATTAGATTTGTATCATATTTTCCACCATTACATATATCGCAATTATTTATTATTTTATGGATTTTTATTTTTAGTTCTGGATGATATACTTTATGCTTCATTCCCTCGTAAGTTTGAAACGATTTACGACTGTATTGAGAATGTTAAAGTGATTATAGGGATTTTCTTCATGAGAATGGCTAGTTTGGACTTTTATTGAAAGCATTGTGTGGTCTTGTTGTTCACCAGCGTTTAAATCTTTTATTTGCAACATTTTGTTAAGGCTCATTCATAAATTTTCGGAATTCACTACGTTTATTTCATCACTGTTAATTCGACTTAGAAAATCCGCTAATTTATTTTCTTTACCGGTTATGTAATCGATTTTTGCATCGTACTCTCCTAATTGCACTAGCCAACGTTGTAGTCGTGGATTTATGTCCTTACCAGAATTTTTCTTCTGTAGCCATTTAAGTGGTTGATGATCTGTGTTTAGATCGATTTCTCTCCCATATAAGTGAGGTCTGTAGTATTTTACTGACCATACCATTGCTAATAGTTCCTTTTTGATCGTTGAGTAGTTTTCTCGTGAGTATTTAATGTGCGTGAAGCATATGAAATTGGGTGGTCGTCTTGTGTGAGAACTGCGCCAATAGCAAAGCTGCTAGCGTCTGTAGTTAATTGAAATCTTTTTGTAAAAATTGGATACCTTAAAATGGGGAGATTTGTAATAATATTTCCGAAAGCCGTTATATAAATTGGGTTATTAACGTTAATCTTTGCATTTTTTTCAGATATACGACCATAGGATAACCTATTTTAGAACAGTTTTTTATAAATTTCCTATAAAAGCCGGTAATGCCTAAGAAAAATTTAATTTGCTTTTGAGAAATTGGTAACTTTAATTTTTTAATAACTTCAACTTTATTTGGATTTCGTGTTATTCCTTTCTTCTTCTTCTTGATTGGCGTAGTCACCGCTTACGCGTTTATAACCGACAACCGCGCGCCAGCCGTTTCTTCTTTTCTCTACGTGACGCCAATTAGATATTCCAAGTGAAGTCAGGTCCTTCTCCACTTGGTCCTTTAAACGGAGTGGAGGTCTTCCTCTTCCTCTGCTTCCCCCCGGCGAGTACTGCGTCGAATACTTTCAGAGCTGGAGTGTTTTCGTCCATCTGGACAACATGACCTAGCCAGCATAGCCGCTGTCTTTTAATTCGCTGAACTATGTCAATGTCGTCGTATATCTCGTACAGCTCATCGTTCCATCGGATGCGCTATTCGCCGTGGCCGAAGTAGCTCCTGTGGGCAAGATATATCCTGCGTTGGATTTCTAGGCTGACAATGTTTGTGGTGTTTACGCAGGTTCCAAGATAGACGAAATTATCTACAACTTCAAACCTATGACTGTCAACAGTGACGTGAGTGCCAAGTCGCTAGGGCGACGACTGTTTGTTTGATGATAGGAGATATTTCGTCTTGCCCTTGTTCACTGTTAGACCCATTTAGTTTGCTTCATTTTCCAGCCTGGAGAAAGCAGAACTAACGGCGCAGGCCGTCATCGGCATACGCCAGCAGCTGTACACTCTTATAAAAGATGGAAGGTTCTCTATTTAGTTCTGCAGCTCGAATTATTTTCTCCAGAAGCACATTGAAGAAGTCGCACGATAGGGAGTCGCATTGTGTGAAACTTCGTTTGGTATCGAACGGCTCGGAGAGGTCCTTCCCGATTCTGACGGAGCTTTTGGTGCTGGTCAACATTAGCTTACACAGCCGTATAAGTTTTGCGGGGATACCAAATTCAGACATCGCGCCATAAAGGCAGCTCCTTTTCGAGCTTTGAAATCGASGAAGAGATGGTGAGTGTCGATTCTCCTTTCACGGGTCTTTTCCAAGATTTGGCGCATGGTGAATATCTGGTCGGTTGTTGATTTTCCAGGTCTGAAGCCACAT
>NW_017537554.1:0-2732 GCF_001853355.1 Bactrocera latifrons | reverse complement strand
GCGTGCGAATGTTGGCTGCAACAAGATAGTGGTTCAAGTCGATGTTAGGATCTCGAAGCGTACGCAAATCTAAAACACTGGAGATGTGTCTTCCGTCTATCACAACATGATCGATCTGGTTGGTGGTTTTTCGATCCGGAGACAGCTAGATAGCTTGATGTATCTTCTTATGCTGGAATGTAGCACTACAAATAACCATATTTCGGGCCCCGGCGAAGTCGATCAGCCTCAACCCATTTGGGGATGTTTCCTCGTGGAAACTCCTTTAGGAGTTAGTATATGACCTAGAAAGTCTGTTTCTTTCTTTAAAAAACTGCATTTTTCTAAACGTGTTTTCAATTAAGCTTGTTTTAGTTTTGTAAAAATATTTCACATATTATTTATATGTTCTGACAAAGAAGTACTAAAAGTCAAAATGTCGTCTAAGTATACAACGCATATCTTGTTTATAAAATTTCGAAGTACTGAGTTCATAAGACGTTGGAAAGTCGATGGAGCATTTTTAAGACCGAATGGCATTCTTAAGAATTCGTAAGGTCCTAACGGAGTAGAAAAGGCTGTTTTCTTTCTATCGTTTTCATCTACCAGTATTTGATGAAATCCTTTCGCGAGATCGATAGAGGAAAAATATTGTGCTCTCCTTCTTTGAAAAGTAAAGTTGTAATAGATCTTTTATCGATCGGCTTTCTTCGATATTTAAACGATTCAAGTTTAAGTTTTTCATATCACTGAATTCAAGTGCGCACATTTCCATTTTTTCATAAGGAATTCGTTGATCAAAATGAACTATGTTTCCTAATATATCGAAAAATGTGTTTACTACATAAATTTTAGCCTTAAAAGGAATAGGAAATTTTTGTCCAATAATAGCTTCGTTTTTGTTGCTAATAAAATTTATTACTTTCCATGATAAGGTACATACGACGTTAAATTCTTTCGGAAAAGGTGTTACAATTTTATATTTTATTTTGTTAATCCCGTTGATAGTTCCATAGCATAACGGTTTGGAAAGTATTTCCTTTTGAAAATTTCCGAATAGGGCCTTTGGTTTTATAATGCTAGTTGTTGAACCTGTATCTATTAGGCATTTAATTCTGTGGTTTCCTATTGGTACTGTTATTATGGGGAGTTGAGGGTTTAAGGCGGTGTTAAAAAATTTACTTTTTTTTCTTCACCATTGCCAATTTCCATCAAATTCGAATTACTGGACAAAAGACTTGTACTTGGATTGTAATCGACGCTCATATGAGAGCTCTTAGTTTGTCTCGGTAAATTTGGCTGTATTTTATTTATAGAACTGTTGTACCCGTAATCGTAGTTATTCCGATTGTTGTAATTGTTACGATTAAAATTTGTATTACGTATGTAATTGTTATTGTTCCCGCTTTGTTGTCTATTGTCGTTAGTTGATTTGGTTTGTCTATTGTCTGAAATTTTATTATGTTCATAGGATCTATAATTTTTCTTGAAACCTTCGTAATTTACTTTGTTTTTATCGACATATTTTTGATGTCTACATTCTATAGCTTTTTTGTCCTGAAGCAATTTTAACTTTGAATATTTTACGATTATATCATTTAATGTTTACGTTTCGGTTATATGTGCCTTTATAGGCCCATCGATTTTCTCTGACAGTATATCAAAAAGCTCCCAATCTACATTTTCGGGTTTGTAAATGCCTGGTTTTAGAGGATCAAATATGTATATTTCATTTATGTCGGCCTTACATTTTTCAAAAATTATAAAAATTCTTTAAGGTTACTTACCTTGACCGTCCTACAAAAGTTAAATACCTCTGCATATGTCTTCCTTGGACGAGATCCTTGCAGAATTTTAGCTTTAATCGTTTCCCACGATGAGTTGTCCTCCAGCTCTCTCGTTCTTTTTCCGACAGTGCCCAGTATTTTCTCGTTTACTATAATATTGGTACAGTCTTGGATGAGTTCCTGGCCTGTCCCGTAGAGAGAAATGTTAGTTTCGACCGCTTTGATAAATGCCTTTGGATTGTGATGGTCGTCTAGTGGCTTCATTCTCCGGAATTGGTCCATGATGTCCCTTGGTGACATGTGAAATCTGTAGAACTGTGATTGTTGGTTCATTTGTAGTTGTAGTAGATGTTGAGCATATTGTTGTTGCATTTCATGTTGTTGGGTTTGTAGCAATTCCTCTTACCGTGCGATAACCCTCTCCAGCTCGGCGATAGTTTGGTTTAGATTCTCCATTGTTGTAGTAGTTGTAAATGCGTCGTTTTACTTGTGGTTTGAAGATGTGGTCCGCGGAGTATTCCTTTTTCGATCAATTGCGTGAAAGTAAAGATGTAATCTCCTTTTATTTAGAAATAGTTTAAACGTTCGAGAAACTTTTTTATTTGTATTTTGTTTCTATTTCTGTATGCACATGAACTTAGTTAGTTGTAGGCCGCTGTCCTTATTATTTTCGCTTAACTGTATATAAAGTCTTGGCTTTTAGAAATTTTGCCTTATCTTTTTATTTTTATTAACTTCTGGTAACACATAAATATTTTTTTCTGTTTTCAATATTATATTTTCACTATAACCACGATTACTTAGCGTGTTTTGTTTTATTTTGATGGTTAAATTCGATTGTCTGTAACTGTATGTATTTTTATGTTTTAGAAATGCTTATTTTTTTTATACTTGTAAAATTGTTTAAATTTCACAAAATTTTAATACGGTTTTCGTTTTATTTCCTTTGTATTAGTTTTTTTCAAT
>NW_017537553.1:69062-72326 GCF_001853355.1 Bactrocera latifrons | reverse complement strand
AATATAAAAAGACCTTTAAAATTTACAGATTTGGATAATATGGACAGTAATAGCTCTAATGACACAACATTGTAACGGGACAATAGATTTGACAGAAATAAAGGAACAAAACGGATTTATAGGTTTGCATATTAGAGATCAAACAATACCAAAAGATAGYGATATAGTACTACATATTATTGACACCCAACAATTAGAAAGTATTATAAATGCTATGACCGATAATATAATTTTGATGAAATTAGGGAATAAATAAATATTACAAAGAGAGTTGTTAGATATTAGAAATAAACTACTGACACTTATGACAGTTAGAACTAGAAATAAAAGAGGACTGATTAAAGCAATTGGCAGTATGTCAAAATGGCTGTTTGGTACAATGGACGAAGACGACAGACAAAATATACAAACATATTTTTCTCAAACGAATGACTCAGTTAACGAAACAAATAAAAATTAACTATTACTTCTCAACAGCTATCGAAAACTTAAAAGAGATTGTTTAAAGTGACAGAGTAAAAATAGAAAAAGAGCTAAACTCGATAAATAAGTTTATATACGAGGAGTACAAACAAACTTTATATTTAGATCAGTACACCAAAATTCAGTTGTTAAAAAGTAAAATAGAACACATACAAGAAAACGTTGTATCAGCTAAATATGGGATAATACACCCAAATATTTTAACTAATGAAGAAATTGTTAAATATAACATCGATTAAAATAAGCTAAAATATCTACAACTAGGAACAGTAATTGTGAATAATACATTTCTAGTATTTGGAATAAAAGTACCAAAAAATTTTGAAGATGTGCAAATAAGAAAAATTATCCCAATACCTAATAGAGAAAATAATGAAATAGATGCAAAAATAGAAGAAGTATTTGCTTACAAAAATAAAACAYTAATGTTTGAAGATAATAAGTCATTAGAACAAATGAAAGTAAGCAAACATTGTATTTTAAGAAATAATTGTAATCTTGTAAAATGTAAAGAACTCGAAATAATACAACCAAATATAAAAACAATTCTTGTTAAAAATGCAAACACTTTAAAAATTAATAATACAGGTAATCAAGAACTACCATTAATAAGTGGAAACTATGTAATAAGGTTTAATAATTGTTCAATTAAAATTAATGACTATTATTTTTCAAATTTTGTTGAAGATATAAAGGAAAATATTGTAACCGTAAAATATAAAGGCAGTCAGAATTTCACTAAAAAAATAACTTTTGACGAAATTGTAGAACATAAATCAAATATAGAAAACATTTTTAAATTGAAAATACATACGAATGTATCACATATTTGCAACATATAATGCAAGCATAATTATAATTTTGTTAGTAGCTCTATCTTTATCAAAAAACATAAATAAGGAGTAGTTACATATATAAATAGCCCAGCAACAAACAGTAAAACTGATAAATTTGCTGAATTTCTTAATGAAATAAATAGTACAACCGGAAATCACTAAAATTGTAATATGATACCATTTCCTTTGCTATTGCAAAAATCAATTTAAAAGATACAAAACAAAATCACTTTGTAACAATATTTCCGAGAATCTGTTTAAACTATTAAAGTTATGAGGCTACTACCTTAATCAGCATTTAAATAAAAATGATGTATAAGCAAACACTTACGCAAAACATATGTAATAAGTATAATAAGTGTTTATGGTTTGTAAGCAATAATTCATTGCAACAGTAACTCCAATAATTATAATTAATAAAGTGAAAGTTCAGTCTAACTCCAATATCCAACCACCTGGTTTAATTCTCTAGGGCCAACTCGTTACTAACTTTTTAAAAACGCTCGAACGCGACCGTGGTACAAAATTCCCGCGGAAATTTCAAATATTGTTCTACAAAAACAACAATCGTCTTAAGCATCATCATACATACTTTTATGCGTACAGATGGAAATGTGTCTCCCGCAAAAATTGCAAATACTCTTTACAAAAACATCAATCGTCTGAAATAGCATCAGAAATCAAATTGACGACGTTAAAATGTATTGCAAATTACACAACAACAAAATTTGCATTCATGAACGCAAACGTAATTTCAAAAAGCATATTCGATTCATTCATAAAAGCAGACGCCATTACATCTCCCCGAGCACGCCTTGCCTACAAGCGTCTTTTCGCGACGATTTTAAAAGCTAAAAATCATAAATTGAATATATTTCTGAAATGTATGAAAAGGAAAAAGCGTCAACCCCGCAAAAATAAGTATTAAAATATATTAGAATAAAATTGACAAGAYAGTTTATTTGAAGATTTTCAAGTCAAGAAATGTTTTAACGAAAATATTCAATATTCCTCTGATTCATGTTTACAGTCAATCCCGGCTAAGTAGTACTCCGCTTAAATGAAAATTAAATCCCCCGCTTATCACTTTTAACAGCCTATCTTGCTGCATCTCACTGTTTTTTTCTTTTTAATATCATAGAAATTATTGTTTTAATTACGACTAGTTTAAATATCTTTTCGCTTTTATATTTTAATTTTTAACTAACCATAAATATMTATATCTTTGAATGTGGCACATAGCCAGGATTGACTGTACTTATCAAGGATTGTAAAAAATATTTTGTCATTCTGAAATATTTTTACGCAGCTGCATTGATATGTATGCAAGCAAAATATACATATGTATGTATTTTCGCTAGTTTGTAGGCAAAGCTGTAAAACGGCACGGGAAGCGGTATCGGTACAGCTAGGAGTCATAATACAAATATGACTTAATTATACGTTTCAACAGATTTAATGGAATTCATCATTAAATGGGTGAAATTGCACTTATGAACATACATACGTATGTAATTRCATATATAACTTAACGATTTTCCTACTGATTGAAAGGCAAAAAAATCGTTTTTGGTCAGCACGACCTTCTCGTTATAACTTTATTTTTAAAACTGATTTTTACAATGTTCTTAATCTAAAAGCTTAACTAAATGCACCGGGCAAACATAATTAAATTCCACGAATTCGCTACTTTAGGTGGCGCGTGTGCTGACTGTGCTGTGGGAAACATTGTGTAACTTGAGTTCCATATCCCCTCTACCTGCATTAGTAAGTATTGCTGACGAATTAGTTTATTATTTCGGCAATGTTAACATATGCCATGTTAACACTTCCCCTCTTAAAAGCGTTCGTCCTCGAGCGTTGTCAAAAATAAGGTAAGTTGTTGAAATTTATGTATGTTGGCTGATCATTTGGGGAATCTTTGATTTGATTCATCCTGAGGTTT
>NW_017537553.1:66718-68317 GCF_001853355.1 Bactrocera latifrons | reverse complement strand
TATTATTAAAAAGTTTATTTACTATTTTAGTTACGTTATTTCATTTTTCGTTAAAGATGTCATTTATAATTACTTGTTTATTATTATTATTATTAATTTCATTTAGGTTACTGGACATTATTTCCAGATCTTCATGATCGGGGGATCCGGCGATTAATTTCCAAGCCATTCCCAAAATATTTATTGATCTTCTAGAACTTTTTTCAACCGGTTTAATGGTTTCTAAAATTTGGAGGGATTGGGTTAGTTCGTGCTCTAGGATAGGATATAGGATAGTGTCCTTAGGTATGTCCGAGTAAACGAATTTACCAAGGTTGTTAAGGTCTATTACGTGTATTAGTCTAAAGGCTGCGTTCTGAATTTTTGCTAGTCCGTCATTTATTGTAACTAATTGTGCGTTCGAGTAGTCGTTGATGTCCGTTGTAGCAGTGTCATCGGAAATTAAAAGACATCTGAAAGAGAGAGTTTAATTTTGATTTTTAATATTACCTTTATGGACTGTTTCTCCTGACTCTGTTAAAATTGTTAAATTTCTGTCTTCCTTTACTATTTCTTTTCTAAATTTTGGAGAGATTTTCGCACCTAATCTTTTGTTCATTTTCACATAAATATTTTCTCCTGGGTTGTAAATTTTTATGGGATGTCGTTTTTTGTTATGATGTCTTCTCTTGCTTTTTCGAATTGATTTGGATCCGTGGAGACTCTTCTACCGAAAAATGCCTCTATTGGTTTCTTTTTCGTGGTTGAGTGAACTGTATAATTGTATTCGTATACGGAATTGTAGGGAGTTCGGCGAATGAATTGAAATTTCGTTCTGCTTTTAAACAACGCATTATTTCCGTGAGTGTCGAGTGAAAACGCTCTACTTGACCATTAACGGAACWTGCATAAGGCGGTGTTTTAAGAATKTTTATGTTAAGTGTGTCTTCCAATAAAAATTTTATAGTTGCTGAGTTGAGGGATGTTTCATTGTCAAATACGACCGATTCAGGTACGCCAAATTGAAAGAGATTCTTTAAAATGTTCTATTGCTCTCGATTTCAGTATTTTTGTTTCCGCATAATTCGAAAATTTGTCTATCGCTGTTAGGACTATATTTTTGCTTGTTATGTAGATATCGATATGTAAAATTTGTCCTGTAAACTGGGGTAAAGGCGTTTCACCTAATTCTGGTTTGCTAGGATGACGATCGTAGTTATTTTCTTTACATACTGAACACTGYTGAATTATGCTATTTATTTTTTTCGTCATTGATGGGAAGTATGAGAATTTGAATTTTATTTTCTCGACCGTTCTTGTTCGTTTGTCATGTCCTGAACTTGGAGCTGTGTGAATCGGATTTTGTAATTGCTAAAATGTATTGGGTATATTTCTGGAATTTTCCCCATGATGCGTTCATCTGTTTTTATACACTTAACTACAGAGGGATTAAGGTATCTTTTGAGGCGGTTTATTAGTATTTCTGAATCGTATCCTGGTTCTTCTAAAATGTGTCTGTGGTACGTAGGGAATACTATTTTAAACTGGTAGGTTGAAGTCGTACCTATGTTTAAAAATAGTTGGTTTTTAAAAACGTTTATAGGAATTTCTACATGAGAA
>NW_017537553.1:50521-66443 GCF_001853355.1 Bactrocera latifrons | reverse complement strand
TAGCGTATGATTCTTCTGTTTTATTGAGAGTTCTGGAAATGAAGGCAACAAGTTTTTTATATTGTGAAAGGACTGCACCGATGGCATAATTTGTAGCATCGGTAGTCAAATGGAATTCCTTTCTGAAGTCAAGGTATRAGAGTACAACATCATCGGAGATAAAGGATTTTTTAATTTTGTTGAAGGCATCTTTTGCTTCATCATCCAATTCAATATTTATTTTAGCAGATCTGTTTTTGGATATACGTCCCTCTTCCCCTCTTAAGAGTAACGTTAGAGGTTTGGCCAACTTGGCGTAACCCTTAATAAGGCGGTGATAATAGCTGGAAAGACCTAAAGAAGAGCGAAGTTGCTTGATGGATTCGGGGTAAGGCATCTTAGCTATCGCTTCCACCTTTGCAGGGTTTTTTGTTATTCCCTTTGATGAGATAATAAACCCTAAGAATTCACTGAGTCCTTAAGAAATGGCATTTGTCCAACTGTATCTTCATGTTGGCTTCTTCAAGCGTTCTAAAGATTTGTTGCASATGGAGGGCGTGCTCCTGTTCGGAATTGCTGAATACGACTATGTCSTCAATATACACGTAGCATATCTTGCCAATATGATGACGAAGGATGTCACCTAGAGCGCGTTGGAATATTGAAGGGGCATTTTTGAGTCCGAATGGTAATCTTGTAAATCCGTATTTACCATTATTTATTGAGAAGGCGGTCTTTTTTTTTAGTATCGGATTCCTTGAGTGGGATTTGATGAAATCCGCTTTTTAAATCTAACACGGAAAAGTATTTACTGTGTCCAAATTAAGACAGTACTTCTTTAATTTGGGGTATTGGGTAGCGATCTGCTACAGTAATTGCGTTAAGCTTGCGGTAATCAATTACGATTCTATACTGTTTATTGCCTTGGGAGTCGGGTTTTTTTTTTGCTACGACCCAAACGGGTAAGTTATACGGTGACCTTGATGGCCGAATAATACCATCATCTAACATTTTCTTAATTTGAGATTCTACTTCGCTTTTTAACGCCATTGGATAGRGATAATATCTTGTATATACTGGGGTGTCCTTATTTGTTCTAATTTCGCCTATGACTTYTTTAGTATAAATGAGTTAGGTTCTGCAAAGAGTTGTGAAAATTTTTTCACTAAGTTATTGATTTTGCTCTGTTGATTTGGTGTCATGTGATCCTTTTCGATATTAATTACGTTTACTGACTTTGAAACAAGCTGATTGATCTTTACTGTAGTATTACCTTTTATTACCATGAAATTTCCTTTGACATGAATAACAGCTTCAAGACCTTTAAGACCGTCATTTCCAAGGATACCATGAAACGAGCGCAATGATGGAAGAAGGTAAAATTTCAATTTGGTGTCTGCGTTAAAAAGATTCATAAAAGTGTATTCTTTTATTTCAATGTCTCCTGCTATTGATTTGGCGAAGAAATTTGTTTAATTTTTAATAGGATTGGGCACAATAGAAGGTTGTATGTAATTTTTCGTTGATAAAGTATCTATTAGAAATTTCACTATATTTCCACTCTTCAACCTGCATTGGAAGAGTCATTCATTCTAAAAAATGTAAATCTGTATTGTCAATATAGTTGTCGTCCTGTCTTTCCTCATCATAATARTCAACGTCATTGTTTGTGTGTTGGTCAGTTGGTGTCTGAGGATATTYCTCTTGATTTGGGCTTTGCACGGGTCTGAATTTATGTGGTAATCCCGCTGTATTTTGTTTGGTACTGGCGGGTTACCAGTCGGATGTATTTTGTTGGTCGGATCAACGGGACGTGRTCTATTCATGTAATTGATATTTCTGGTACGCTGCGATGGATCAACATCCATCGGTTCTGGTCGCGGTAAGGGCTTTTGTAAAGGTCGCGGTGGTGGATTATTCGATTGTTGCGTGTATGGGGTTAGCTGTTGCTGGTATTGATCTTCGGTTGTGGCGTTCTGTAGGGCATGGTTAAATTCAACTTTTGGTGGGGAATGTATGCCAATTCTGGGTAGAATTCGCTGTTAACCCTTCTGGGGGGAAGGGGTGGDCGAATGTCCTGGCCTTTTCTAGCTTGGGTATTGCTGTTTAAGGCGTAGAATGAACGGTAGTTCTGATTCTCTAGTTTTAAACACAAATGGAGAGCCTGGGAGAGATCCGCTGGCTCCTTCATGCCAAGTAGTCTGGGTAAGTCTCCTCTTAACCCACGAATGAAGGTATCAAGGGCTTTATCCCTATATGGGCGCGTTAACAAATGCACGGCTTCGGCGCCGGCTTCCATGCATCCTAATTTGTTAAGGATCAGAGAAAGGTGAGAGTACACTCGCTGGTAGAATTCCTGGATTGTGAGGTTACCCTGCACAAGTGAAGTCATTTGGTATTCCAGTGTACCCAAATCGCGCTTATCTGCGTAGTGAAGCGTCAGACATCTGGCGATGGCCTTCCAGTCGAGCGGAGTATTGTACGGCTCCAAAGCAATGTCGGCATTGCCTACAACCTTATTGGGAATGACATTGAGGATCCTATAATATTTGGGGGTTCCTTTTTGTGGTTCGTAGATCCGGAGGATCCGATCTACACTCTTCTTCGAGGAGTTGAACTCCCCTGGGTTTCCCGAGAATTCCCGGAGACATCTCACTACGTCCGGTATCTTGTCTAATTCGCTAACGTTATTTGCGAAGTTAAACTCAATTGAAATATCGGAAAAGCCTGAGAAATTCGCACTTGGATTAAGGGCTTGAACTAAGTTTCGCCCTTCTTGTATAAAAATGTTATTTACAACCCCTGTTATTATATTCGTCAGTTGGTCCATGTTAAATGTGTTCGAGGTGGTAGGAGCTGGTTGAGGAAGGAGTGTGCTGAGCACGGGTGATCGGACGAGGTTTGAAGGATTAGCCATATTTCTTGAATATGTTTAAAAGTTTGGTTTGAATTTTGACTGATCTTACGAATCTAATTTGTTTTATTTTTATTTATTTTAGTTACTAGTTCTAGGAAGGAGGGCTTTTCTACCYTGGAGGGTCCCGTAGGATTCGCAGGATTAAGCAAATATTATATTTAATGTGTATTAAGTTATCGGCTGTACGAGCCCTTAATTATGAATAGGATTATTACTGTTTTTATTACTCCTTCTGGGAAGGAGGGTCCCTGGTGTTGGGAATCGTAGAACTAAGCTATATTATATGGTTTGGTTTTAGTAAGTTATTGGCTGTACAAGCCTTTGTTTAGATATATACGTATTTATSTATATTAAAACTAGGATGTCTAAAACTAACGAGTTGTATATACATAAGTTTAAGTTCTCTTTTTTTTTTAAATTGACCCTGGTATTTTTATATGCAATTAAACGTTATTTTCCAATTTTAAATTTCACTTGTTACTTTCGTTTTACAATTCCAATTCAAATAATTTTTGAGATAGTTTCGCTAAAAATATTTTTTCTTCCACTTTCAACAAAAGCTTGTTAATTGTTATTTAATTTCACTTTTTTGATTCATTTTCAATATTCACTATTTTTTTGTTTTATTCACTGATCTTAATTATAATAGATGACTTACATTACAATTCTTAAAAAAATGGTGCGGTGGCTAACGACTATCATCTCCTGTTTGTTTCCTACTGAGGGGTCCTTTCCTGCACACTTTTTTGTTCTGGGATGGTGTCTTTGGTCACCGGGTTCTGGGTCCTAGTGCTGATGTTCCTTCGTCCTGGCGTTTGTTGCGACGTTATGGACCTGAAGTCCGTGGTGAGCCGTTTTCCTTGTAGACTTTTATTTTTAAGTCCTTCTTGGTTCACGGTAAGGACTTTACCGTGTCCTTTTTTCCTACACTTCACTCACGATTCACTACAACTATGCCCCACGTTGGGCGCCACTTAACGATTTTCCTACTGATTGAAAGGAAAAAAATCGTTTTTGGTCAGCACGACCTTGTCGTTATAACTTTATTTTTCAAACTGATTTTTACAATGTTCTTARTCTAAAAGCTTAACTAAATGCACCGGGCAAAACATAATTAAATTCCACGAATTCGCTAATTTAGGTGGGGCGTGTGCTGACAGTGCGTCTGGGCTGTGCTGTGGGAAACATTGGCTGAATTCCAAGTTGCATGTTGCTTTGCATTGTTGCGATGCCGATACCGAATTTATACAATACCAACAATGCACCCCTATTGCTTTGTTTCAATTTGCTTTGTATCAACTTTGACATTTTTTGGCAATTGTTTTCAAAACAACCAACAGCTATGGCGGCAAATGTGAATATAAATTTATTTATTAACAATTTTTTAGATTCATGTGAAAGTGGCCGCAGCAACTCCTCAATAATCATTTGAAAAACAAGAGAAAAAAGCAAAAAGCGGCATTGCTTGGATTGTTCAATGGAAAAAAAATTTGAGCATAACAAACAGAGATGCGCCCTATGCTCAATGTATGCGCATCTAATACGCATAAAAATGTATCGGTACTCGATACTTTGCATATCGTAAACAGTTTGATTTTAAGGAATTCTATACTTCGTACTAATGCAAAGCAACATGCAACTGGAACTCAGCCATTGTGTAACTTGAGTTCCATATCTACCTGCATTAGTAAGTATTGCTGATGAATTAGTTTATTATGTCGGCAATTTTAACGTATGCCATGTTAACATATACATTTGAGCTTTGTTATCAAATATATGGAGAAATCCATAGCGGTTTGTGCATTGTAAATATGCGAATCTGTAAGCGTACATTGAAATTAGCATCACTTTTCTCATTTAAGAATGAAAATGCTCAATTCTGTTATTTTCGACCTCCTCATGTTAAATATTGGTGAAATCCGCTAATAATATTTTTGTGGTGAAATCCACTAATAGGAAACTCAACCCCTCCCAGAAGAAGAACGTTTTGACAATCGGCGCACCCTGAACCTTCTCTATATTATACGTTCTAGGCAATCTCTCAATATCGGCGTTGCCAGTTGTGGTTGTTAGGCTTCACTAGATGACGACTTATATTTTCGGTTTTTAAATAATCTTTAATGTTTACATTTTTGAATTCATTGCCGCAAATAAATTTATTAAAATGTCCCTTTTGAGATTTATAAAGTCTAAGTTTTTCTATTATAGTTTGATTGGTTCTGTCTTCAAAATAATAAGCAACATCAAATTTTGAAAAGCGATCAATAAATGTCAGAAAAT
The DNA here is from genome assembly GCF_001853355.1 of Bactrocera latifrons. Taxonomy (NCBI): domain Eukaryota; kingdom Metazoa; phylum Arthropoda; class Insecta; order Diptera; family Tephritidae; genus Bactrocera; species Bactrocera latifrons. The sequence goes on along the minus strand of NW_017537553.1, from coordinate 61,267 downwards.
TAGATTTTGTATTCTGTCTGTTGGAGTTTCAGTTAAATGGAATCTAGCTTTAATTGGATTTCTGTTAAATTTAGATTTGGTACAAGTGGAGCAATTATTAATATATTTTTGGATTAAAAATTTGAAATTAGGTATATAAATTATCTTTTTTAGACCAATGTAATTTTCGTCGATTAGTTTAAAATCTTCTTCTTATGTTTCAACATCTTTTGCATGATATGAACAACGAACGAATCTGATATTGGTTGTCATTTAACCCTCTATATATTCCAACCTTTCCTTTTGTTAAATGTTCGTTTAAAATTATTCTAAATTATTTTCTAAATCGAAAAGGTCAATATAAATCTTTTTATTTTTATATTTTAATTCCATATCCTTAGTTTTATGTTGTGTTAGAATAATTTGAGGTTTAAATCTATTTACGAATTTACAATTTTTTAAATCCCATTAATTTTAAAACTAATTAAACTATATTTAATAAAATTGAATGAGCTTTAATATGAATAAAAGAAAAATGAATTCCATGCACTGAAAAAAAAGTTATTTGAGATTCTTAATCTAGCAAAATTCATCAGCCACTCTGTATAAAGGTATGCCGCAAAACTGTACGATGGCTTGCTCTAAATTCACATAGGTTATTTTTTATTTTTTTTTTAAGACTGCGCCAGTTATAATATTTAATAAATCGAACACGAGTTTTATATTCTTATTAATATATTTATATATTGAATTTACAAAACCGTTCAAAATATAAGCCCACCTGCTGAAGCGTCGCTCACCAGACGACAACGGCAGAGCATTCTGGACTCAATTTAGAAGAGTGAATATCGAAGTTTACAACTCAAGGATCGTACTATATTCACCACTACTGTTTAATTCACATTCAAAACTTGTATCAATGTTGAGTATTGCAGTTTAATGTAATCGATATAATACGTTTGTAAGTACGTCACCAAAGGAAGCAACGTGGTGGTTATTGGTATTGAACGATACGGTCGATACGTGAACTGCATTAAAGCTCTTTGCAGGACATTTACTTTTGCAATTCATGAACGTTTTGTATTTCAATCCAGAGAATACAGTACAGTCAATAGAAACATCGCGGGCAACAAAATTAACATTGATGAGTTTTTTCTCAACTTTCGTGATCCGTTTGCGAGAACATTGTTTTGTATTTCAATCCAGAGAATGCAGTACAGCCAGTGGAAACATCTCGAGCAACAAAATTATCATTGATGAGTTTTTTCTCAACTTTCGTGATCCGTTTACGAGAACATTGCTCTATTCGGAAATTTTACATAGAATGCATCGTCGAAGAAATAGTTACGCAGAAAGCACGGCCAACCAGTAGATTAGCATTCAAGTGTGTTATCAACTAATGCCTTCAAAGAARCGTCAATTATGGGATACGAACAAAAATGACATTGGCGAAGACATGTTACATCGTCTTCGCTAAACATTAGAAATGGGTCATACTTCCAGTGGTTTCATATCAATGCCTGCCGCTGCTTATCAATTCGCGAAAGATAAATTCATCACGAATGATCGGGCATTGGCCAAATTATCGCAACTAAGATTCCTTAAGTGCACGCGTAATGTTAGAAAGATTCAAAGTCAWATTCTGGGAGAAGACGACGCCGTGAATTTCTAAATTCTTTGGAGAGGCTTGGTATGCCACCGCATCATTATGTTTCCCCATATGCATGCGCTGAAACTGTATAATGGAACCCGACTGATTGTGATGCAAATTTGGAAATGCTATGTTTTTCACACGACCAGATATATGGAGTGGTCACGAATTGGAAACCATATTTTCTGTTGTTTATCAAGCTGCGCTATATTGGAAAAAAATGAAGTTATTAATTTAACTTTTCTTTCATTTCAAAACACATATTTTCCCACAGGAAAATGCCCGCAGCCGTCAGCTAGGATTTAATAGATAAAATCCGGTCGATACTTCCACCAACTTCCATATGCTAAGTGTAATAGGGCAACTCAGAATCTGGTGCAAATGATCTTGCATCTTTGCAATTGAAAATGAGCGAGTATATTTTTGCTTTTACACTAACAAAATGTATAGCAATGCACCCTTGCTACATCCTTGGAATTAAGCAACACTAAAATGCCATTGTAGTATTTGCAACACTGGTTTGCAAACTATCAGCTACTGTCAAAAATACAAACATTGTAAATAAAAGGAAGAAATGGAGAAATTTTTTTAAATTTTGTAAATTTAAAATCTAGAAATTTGATAATTGTGCTATGTGCCACATAAAAATATTTCTTACCTTCAACGTCCATAATTTCTTCAGCAGCTTTATCAAATAAAGCGTAAGTTAATTTTTCCCTAAAACTTTTTATCAGCATACCTTCCAATTTGTGCGAAAATTTTATTTACAAACAATGTTTTTCTCCATCGATCACCTGCAAATTAATGGTATTTGMAAGGGTTGCACAGAAACTACAAAAATACGTTTATTGTTGATTTTAAATATTTGCAACTGCATAATTTTGCAAACTCAGRTGCTCAAGATTCTGAATAGTGCTAATGACTTTCGTCTTTGCAACAAATCTTATGCCGAATTTGTCGGAAAGTGTATGAGTTACATAGATCATCAGATTGACGTTTTACATCTTCAGCTATTTAATTTTTGCAAGTTGCAACAGGTGGATAGAGTCATGTGTAGAAGTTCACGTAAGTGAGGAAAGTTCTGTGATCGCCATTCACTTCGAAACACCCCCTACATAGGGTTGTGCGCTGGGTTTTTGACGCGCAAAATAAAAAAACACCCCAATGAAAAGTAGCAACCAGCCTCGGATGAGAGACGCCCCATTTAATTATGACGATGGCAAACGAAATAAGGACTACGAATTGAGGGCATGTAAAATACACATGATCTTATGGACACAGCCATGCAGCTGCCTAAATGTTCGAGACTGATTGAGAATTGGTAAAAATGAGAAATGTGTATTAGRAAAATTTATAATTCATTATTATTGCAGAAAATTCGAGCGCTCGAAAAAAATAACCCTGGTCGGTTCAAAACCCCGGTGTTCATAATTCTTCTATGTCCAACTTGTTCTTCTTCTTTCTCCAATAATAATGATTTATAAATTTTCCTATTATATATTTCTCATTTTTACCAATTCTCGATCAGTCTCGAATATTGAGAATATCGATATTTTAATTTATTTTTATTTTTCCAATTATTATTATTTATCTATTATGCATTTCTCATTTTTACCAATTCTCTTTCAGAGCCGAATATTGAAAAGATTGATATTTTAATTTATTTTTATTTTTCCAATAATTATTATTTTTCTATTATGTATCTCTCATTTCTACCAATTCTCATTTAGTYTCGTATATCGAGAGTATCGATATTTCTAAATCGATCACTGCTTCTATCCCTAGCCCCCAATTGAATTTCGAACAGTGATGCCATTTATAGCGTAAATATCGTGCAAAATCGTAATATTTTTTATTGTTTTTATTGCAAAAAAAAAACATAAATATAGATAACGCGCCATATATATCTGTAAATTGGAATTAAAAACACGAATTTTAAGACATTTCCCGTGAAAATTGGTGCACGTTTTCGGAAAAGCAGCTCTCCTGAACATTTACCGATGTATATGCTTGAGGCCATTACCCAACTTCAAAATATAGAGCTGGTTCCTTGCCAGTTTGTTTGTGACCAGGGTACCAATTTTCAAAATTTAGCTGATTTGTTGGGAGTCACGGCTTTTTTTTTCAACGTTAATGGTAAGGAAATATGTTTTTTTTTACGTCTTTATTTATTAAAAAATAGTCGAAACTGTTTACAAAATATGAGAAATAAAGTCGATTTTAAAAATAGTCGCGTATGTTGGTCCGATATTGTTCATTTGTATAAACAGGACTCTAGGTACAGTTATCGGTTACCTTAAAAAAAGTGAAGCTTCAGGTATGGTTTCGCTCTACAATTCGGGAGCTTTAAGCTCAAACAGCCGTATATTAATACGGCCGATTTTCTTTCTTTTTGTAATAAATTATTCGATATCTTTAATAGTAGTTTCACTGAGCCCATTGTACACACTAAACAAGTTTTTATAAGTTCTCCACAGCAAAACCARTTTTTAGATGAGGCAGAAAAAGTTTTAAAAACAATTCGGGGCTTAGATGAGTTAGGAAACAACAMAACAAATAATTTCAATTTTATCAAGGAGTTGTTAATTAATATTAATAGTTTAAGAAGATTGTGGCGGTTGCTGTCACACTCAGGATTTCCTTACCTAAAGTCAAGACGAATATTTCAGGAGAGTTTAGAGCATTTTTTGGTCAGATTGGAAATAGGGGAGGTCCTAGAGTTACACCTTTCAAGTTCTCTAGTTTATTTATATATACCACCGGCCCACAAACTGACAACTTGACACGACTCACGCGTAATCTGACAATAGAAGGTTGTTGAAAAAAATAGAGGTAGCAACTAACTCGTTATACTATATATAATAATTGCGCAAACGAAATGAGAGAGCATGTGAGATAATCAAACCGATATGTAATAAAAGAGAACTTATGAAAATTTGGTTTTCATTACTTACTAGGACAGTATACAAAATTATAAAACTTAATAATAAGAAAGCAGTACAAACGCAGTGGCCATCGACTTCGAGGTTATATTATAAAAGTACAAAGTTCACTTTTTATTAGAAAATTACATATAAATACTAAAAATATTTGTAGAAGGTTGTGTATCTAACATTGTTTGGTATTTACTAGTCTTTAAATGAGTTAAGCCTGCCCCTACAATACTACTCTCTTCGTGAGAAACTGGCGCACCTTAATATAACACACCGCACCTGCGTAACCCACCACACTCAGCAAAATGTCACCACCAGACGACACCTCACACTACTAAACAACTAAAGGAGGAGTTAAATCATCTTAGACACATTCCCTTTTCAATACCTGTCCGGGAAACAGTGGTTGATGGTCACAAAGAATGTCAAATTTAACACCAAATCAATAAGGTCGAAAATAACCAGTAGGCCAAACAATAGCTAATAATTCTTTTGAGTGGCAGAATAACTTTTTCAATCACTATTTAGGGTTCTACTAGTGAAACAAATTGGATGATTGTCTTGCTGCAAAACTGGACTCGTATCAGTTGAAACGGTTTTTAAAAGTCGGGGTACTTCAGTACGGGTGCTTCAGCTATTATTGTTTTAAGTTTTTCGAAAGCTGCGATGAAATTGGAATCATTAGATTTGTCTTAAACATTCCTTTTTAAAAACCTTATTAGTTTCGCGAATAAATTTTCAGTAATATCCGGTAACGCTAAGAAAAGTTTTAATCTGCAACAGAGTTTTTAGTAATTGTAGCTTTAAAATGCAATCAACTTCTTCTGGGGTGAGTGGGTGGCCTAGGAAAAGAGCTTATTTTGCGAAAACTTTGAATTTATTAATTCGAATATTTAAATTTGAATATCTTTATTTGTTAACAATATGAAAACATCGGCGCACTTTTTATTAATATCGTTTCTCAAAACTTCATTTATTAGACGCTGAAATGTGGCCGGTGCATTTTTGATCCCAAAAGGCATCTATCGTGGAGAAATATTAAGCTCGGCCTAGTTTATCTAATATACTTTCAGTATTAGGAATAGGGAATTTGTCTTTTACTTTAATTTGATTTAACTTTCGGTAATCAATTATTATTCCCCATTTTTCTACCCCTGAACTATTATTTCTTTTGGCACTATCCACAAAGGTCATGGAGGATGGAGTCATGTGYGGAGGTTCACGGCATTCACTGGGGAGTGGCCACAAACGATTTTTTACATATGGCTCAAGCAGCTCACGACTTCCGGTCTTTGACCAAGTATCCTCTGGGTAGCGTAAGAACATCCGTTTGAATGCGAGCTAAAGTGAGAAGGCGAAAGATCCCCTACATAAGTTTGTGCGAGTAGGTCCTTGTGGCAGTTCCTACAGTGGCTATATAAAGGGTCGCAAATTTGATGAGGGATTCGTGGTGGGAGATAGACTTCGTCGCCGAGTACTATTACTCACTTCGGTGAATGAACGTCTACATACAATTCGCATCAAAGCGAGGTTCTTCAACATATCGCTGATTTGCGCCCACGCCCCGAAAGAAGAGAAGGACGATGTGACCAAAGATGCCTTTTATTAGCGCATGGAAAGCAGTTATGAGAGCTGTCCCCGCAACGATGTCAAAATCGTGCTTGGCGACTTTARCGCCAGGGTGGGCAAAGAAGGTATCTTTGGCACCTCGGTCGGTAAATTCAGCCTCCACGAGGAAACATCCCCAAATGGGTTGAGGTTGATCGACTTCGCCGGGGATCTAAATATGGTTATCGGTAGTACTATATTCCAGTACTATAAAATATATCAAGCTACCTGGCTTTCTCCGGATCGAAAAGCCATCAAAAAGAAAAACGCAGACCAAAAAACCAGAAAAAGAAAGAGCACGAAATGCGTGCGTATGAAGAGCTTGATAAGCTGCTGCTTACAGAAGCATACTTAAATTATGGAGGGAACATTTCTCCAGCCAGATGAATGGCAGTGAACGTACAACGCCAGGAGAAGGCGAACCCGATCGATAACGATGGAATAGACGTTCCATTGGCCGACCATGAAGAATTTCGAATAGTAATTACTTGCCTGAATAACAACAAACCGATGGTTTGCCGGTCAAGCTATTCCAACACGGCGGCGAAGAACTGAAAAGGAGTATACATCAGCTTCCTTATAAAATGTGATCGGACGAAAGCATGCGCAACGATTGAAATCTAAGTGTGCTATGCCCAATCATCAAAAAGGGAAACCCCACAATCTGCGCCAACTACCGTGAGACATGCCTCCTCAACATCGCGTATACGGTTCTATCGAGCCTATTGTGTGAATGATTAAAGCCCACCTTCAGCAAACTGATTAGAGCTTGTCAGTGTGGTTTTAGACCACAAATATACCGAGCAGATATCCACCATGCGCCAAATCTTGGAAAAGACCCGTGAAAGGAGAATCGACACACACCCCTTCTTTGTAGATTTCAAAGCTGCTTCGATGGCTGAAAAAGGAGCTGCCTTCATGCCGCGATGTCTGACTTTGGTATCCCCGCAAAACTAGTACGACTGTGGAAATTGACGTTGAGCGACACCAAAAGCTTCGTCACCTCGATACTACTCGCAAGTAGTAGTAGCTTATCCATGTAGCCCAGGAAGGGCTCTAGGGGCTCGCTATCTTTACAATATAAACTAGCGACAGTCATCGTGCCGAACTCCTTTTCAATGGCTACATATATGCCCGTTAGTGAAGAATCCACAACTACGCCATCGTAGAGTGGATTATTCACAACTGTTGCGGCGTTAGCTCTAACGCCAGTGAAGACCTTAAAATCCCCAGGAAGACCCTGAACCACACCATTGGTTGCGTGGCGTTCCGGGAGTAGAGCAATACCGCACCCACCCTCAACCATGCAACCCCCCAACTCACACATCACGGTATAGGAGCCCTGACAGTTAAGCTGGATGATCTTACCCATCAGTGTCCGGCGAGGGAGCGCTCAAACGTGCCATAATAGATAGGGCAGACAGCTGACATTATAAGATGCCCAGCTGACAGACATCTGACGGAACGGAAGCAGCCARCGAGGGTTCTATCCGGTCGCACCCTATTTTCGATGGTCGGACATCAACTTGTCCGTACCCTCAAGGACGACATTGGTGCTACTGTCAGTGGTCACCGTCCAGGGACTACTGACCATCCTCACGTTCGACCTCTGGAACGCCGGCCTGAAATTCTGGATGTGAAGCTGGAGTAGCTCCTATCTAGAACAGAGGGAGTGCGGATAACCGCCCCACCACCCTTAATTGGTCTAACTTCGTGGACCCTCACACAAAGTGAGGGACCCACTTTCTTGACCACCTTATTTATAACTCGAGACAAGAGTGCCTGCTTTCATAGCGCCCTCCTTCCCGACGCCTTTGTCCACCGTAACCGGATGTGCTTTYACAGCGGCGCCCACGCTCCCACTACAGCTGCCTCCCTCCTTACGCGACGACCCCATACGCGCAACCGTTTTCTCGGTGGTGACCASGTTGGCACTCCCACCACAACTCCCATCCTTCCTCATTCCCTTACGCGGTGGAGACCCCCATCGTGGAGTCATCCACTTCCGCTTCCAGTGAGGGTCTTCATTCTCCTCTTTCGCCCAGGAGGCATCTCGCTTCCCGACTCACCTTTCAGTCGAACTGATCCGCTGGCTTATCACTAGCGCTGAAGGCTCTCGGGCAGGAAGATTCTGGAGCAGCTGCTCTCCAGGTGCTGTCCCCGTAACGTTCCGGAGTCGACCGAAGTGGCGCTGAGCCGAATCGCACCGTAGGCTAAACGGTTCGCTGATGCGACCGTTGGTCCTCTTGCACCCTTTGGGCAATCTTGTCCAGATTCTCCTGACACTGAGCCACTAAACACCATATGCTCAGCATAGACCCACTGTCAGCCAGTCCAGTCAACAAGAATGCCAACAAAACGGTGCTGCACTGGAACYGTGCGAAGCTTCCGCCAATAACAACAACATGGATGACCACGTTGTCCGTATATAAGGTAGTAATAATGAAATTACTTACCGCTATGACGCGACGATTACGTACACAAAAATGCACCAAATCTGTAAAAAATTGTACAAAGATGCGTACTCGCACACACTCGCGGTCAATAACCCGCAGTACCCACAATCGCACAAACAATTTCACGCTCCAGGCAATAACGGTGCCAGCTCAACTRTGTAAACAAACGACCGCACAAAAGGAAACCGCAAAAAATCACCGAAAATAAACCACAACGATGCGCACGCACGTCTATCCGTGTTGACAGTCAATTAACGAATTACGTCATTGTTGACAGTCATAACTTTGAGGTCGTGGATAATTTCGTCCATCTTGGAACTAGAGTAAAAACCACCAACATTGTCAGCCTGGAMACCCAATGCTGGATAACTCTTGCCAACAGGTGCTACTTCGGACTTTGTAGGGAATTGAGAAGCAAAGTTCTTCTCTCTTCCTGTCCTGCTATATGGTGCAGAGGGTTGGACGATGACAACAACTGATGAGTCGATGTTGCGAGTTTTCGAGAGAAAGGTTCTGCGAAAGATTTATGGTGCTTTGCGCATTATCCGCGGCGAATATCGCATTTGATGGAACGATGAGCTGTACGAGATGTACGATGACATTGACATAATTCAGCGAATTAATAGACATCGGCTACGCTGGCTAGGTCATGTTCAGTTGGTAAGTCGGTTATGTTTTCATGAGAGATATTTGCTTTTGAATTAAAGGAAGAAAAAAAAATTTTTTTATTTATTTAAAAGAGAAATAWTCGTTCCACTTATAGTTATAAAGCACTGGCTRCCAGGGCCTTCAGCTTATGTTATAAAATCTTAGTCTATTATATTCACATTTGAGATCGATTTGTGTAAAATTTCAAAGCAAAAGTAAATGGGTGAATGTATGTAACTAAACTAAATATTTAATTTGCAAAGCGCAATATATTTAGATATGATTTCTATGTCACTGTCATCAGTCCGTTCTAGATATAAAGAAGGTTTTTTGTTAGAAAAAACATTAGCTCTGATTCGTTGAAGTGCCGGGCAGGTATCGAGGARGTGTATAACTGTGAGATCATTTGATCCGCARAACACGCAATTTGGTTTATTTACGCCATTTAAGATGTGAGCATGTGTAGCAGTAGTGTGTCCTATTCGAAGTCTTATAAACGTCCTTATGTTTTTACAAGTCGCTTTTCCTGGGTATAAAGGCTTTGTTCCGGCAGAATTAGATTTTTTGTAGTGGTGATCGTGATTACTCCATTCTCTTACTTGGATTTCATTTACGTATGTTTCAMAAAGTCTGCGTATATCTTTATCGGTGAAATAGTCAAAGAAGTGAAGTGGTTGTTTGGAAGCTTCTTTGGCTTTTTTATCGGCRATTTCGTTGCCATAAATTCCGAAATGGCTTGGCACCCACATTATTTTTATACAGTTATTGCTTTGCAATAGCATRCTACGAATATTGGATATTAAAGGTTCATTATTGGTATTAAATATAGCTTCAATTGCAGATCTACTGTCGGCACATATAATGCATTTATTTCCCATTCGGGAAGCAAATTGTACTGCCTCAAATATTGCGGCTGCTTCGGCAGTAAATACCGAGCAGWAGGATGGCAAGGAACCGACCATAATAGTAACCTAGCTGGTTTGTCACAGCAAACGTTGTGCTGGTGTCTGACTTGGATCCGTCCGTATAATACAAGTTCCAATCATCATTTAAGGACTCTAATACCGCATTAAACCTTTGTTTGTACTCATTACTGCTGGTAGAATATTTTGGGTACTTAAGTAGGGTGTTGATGAGTAATGAATTTGGAAGTGCACTTGGAGGAAACTCTGAAGTTTTAAGAAGTGATGAAGTGGTTACGATGTTCAGCTGTTGAATTAGACTTAAGCAACTCATAATAGTAGACGGCTTACGACTAGTCTTAAGATTTCTTATAGAACAATTGATTTGCGAAAAAATTAATTCATTTCTGCAGTGAAGTAGCCTCGGTATAAGCATCATGGTGTTACGCATGGTCCGGTAGTTTATATGTGGTAATCCAGCTTCTGATAGAATTGCCTTAATTGGTGACGTTGGGAAGGCGCGAATGTTTCTTCTGACTGCTGCGTGGTAGGGTGCGTTCAAGAGCTTA
>NW_017537553.1:40957-48876 GCF_001853355.1 Bactrocera latifrons | reverse complement strand
TTGCCAGGGGTTTGTTGTCCGAAAATAAAACAGAAACACAATGAAAGTTTGCCCAATCTGCCTTCTCCGTTAAAAACTTTAATGTGGGTCTAACTTCATACCAATTAGGGATGGAAATGGAGGTTATAATCCGAAAATGGTCACTATTATGGAGGTCTTGAAGTGTGTTGGACGAAAGTTTGGGTGCAATTGGTGTGGAGGTAAGGGTGATGTCGGCTTGGGTAAACGTTTTATGAGTGGARAAGAGAGTGGGTGATCCATCGTTAACGATGACTAGGTTGTGAGAAAGTATTATATCCTCAATGATTTCTCCCCTTTGTTAATAGCAGGAGGACCCCACAGCGGGCTCCAAGCATTAAAATCGCCTAACAAAACAATTGGGGCTGAAACAGTGTTGATGATATTACTAAGTTCCCTATTAGTAAAGTTCTGATGAGGTGGAATGTAGCAATTGARAATAGTGATTTTGAAACCTATGTCAATTTCCAACGCCAAGCAGGAAATGCCAGAAGTGACCGGGATGAGTTTATGGTTGATGGAGTTTTTAACGAGAATTGCAATGCCTTGCTTACAGGAAGTGTTTTGACTGCTATTACAAAAGTAACTTGTGTAGTTTTTAGGAGAATACGCTATCTTATTAGCGGGGAGATGCGTCTCTTGTAAAGCAACGATTTCAGGAGAAAATTCATTAGTTAAAATATTTAAATCAGGGTAATTATTAAGTAAGCCATTTATAATCTACTCTAAAATTCGCATTGTTTACTCTATTGTTTACTCTATTGTTTCATTATTTGTTGTCAGAGAGGGGAATATTGTAGGTTGAGGTGAGTATATTGTTGGTGTTGTTAGTAGAGGAGCTGTAAGGTGAGTAAGCAATGATGAGATCATTGCGTGGGTTTGATAGTCATCAACTGATCCTGTTGTTGTTGTATTTGTTATGTTTGCTGTGGTATAATTGTTTTCGTTTATTTCATTTTCTTGTGTTCCGTTATTGATGGTAGGTTTGTTGTTTGTTATTGAAAGAGTATTTTCTGTAGAAGAGATTTGTGGGAGTTTGTTATTTTCATTTAAGTTGTTCTTCGTATTTTTTGCTATACTTKCCAATGTAGCAGAGTTTTCATTGAGTGCAGGAGTAAATTGGGTTTTTTGTATTTTTATTGCTTCTCGCATGGAGCACTTTTTGTCTGTTTTTATGGTTACTATTTCTTTCATTTGTATAAATTTGGGACATATTTTGTCAGAAGATGAGTGGTTACCTGAACAGTTTATTTAAAAGGAACGAGTAAAAGGGGATCGTTGGTGAGGGGGGAGAGCGCACTTGTCGCAAACAGCGGCTTTAGTACATCGTTTTGTTGTATGTCCTAAAAGTTGGCAGTTTTTGCACCTCATAGGGTTTGGATAGTACYTCACCTTAGTTGCGTACCATAACACTTCAATTTTTTCAGGTAGCTGATATTTATCAAAGGTCAGCAGAACGACTCCGCTAGGTACTGGTTTTTGATTAATGTAATTAGGGAATTTGAAAATTGATWCAACTCCCTGTGCTTTTAAGTGTTCAATGATTTCGTCGTCTGAGATTTCATTGAGGCATGGTGCGTAAATTGTTCCTTTTGTGTAGTTAAGGTTGTTGTGGTGACATCACATATGCCATATAAAGTTTTCGTAGATATGAATTTTTGAGCTATGTTGTTGTTTTTTACTAGTAATAAAAGTTTTCCGTCTCTTTGTTCTGATATATTTATTATTTCTGTGCTTATATTTTTTAACGCTTTGTGCACAGCAAAACACGAGAGGGAGAACCTGTTATCACCAAGGGAGTGACCCCCTGGAGGCATGTTTCTTGTTGTTCACTGTACTACAATATATATACTCTTTTACACGTGCTTTGAATGAAATTTCTTGATGTTAGAATGCACTTAGGGGAAAAAAACCCACCAATAGCACAAAACTGGAAAATAAAATTGGGTTATGAAAAGGTAATATTTTATATTGCAACAATCTGTCTTTGTGTTAAAGAGAAGTTGTGGATCCGGTATCAACTAGAGCAWTTAATTTATCATGCTTAATTGTAAACTCAATTAATAAAAGTGTCATTTTGAGGTCATTGTATGAAAATTTATTGCGTAATCATTTTCGTTACATTGAAAGTTGCTATGATTAGCATATTGTTGATAATTGTTGAAACGTTTAAACTGGACAAACGCTTATTACTTTAATTATAATATATATATTTCTACTATTGTTCGCGAAGTTGTTGTTATTTTGTTCTAATAAGTCTTTCTATTTCTAATAAAGTATAAGCGCCTCTTAAAGAGTTAATGCTTTTATTACTGATAATTAATTATCATCAGTATTGTTTAAAAATGTTCTTAATATAACTTATTATTTTGTTCGATTTCGCTCAGTTTCACAAAGTGACATACGAATAGAAAAAGAATGCCACGTTCCAAACTTTATCGAAATCAGTAAGCCGGATCCCGAGATATGGGATTTTCCCAAAAAGTGGGCGGGTCAACGCTCATCTTCCAATTTTTACCCCAGCCCCTATAATGCCTTGTCATGCCATCCCGACGGAAAATTTTTACGTTTCTTTCGCATTGATTTATCGCGCTTTTAGTACTTTCGAACAGTACCGTTATATGAGGAGTGAGCGAGGTAATCTTCTGAATTCATCCATTTTCGCACCATCGGTAGGATTTTTTGTAATATTCGTGCTAGGCGAACTTGATTTCTATAGCATAACTGGTTTAAAAGATATATGCATTAAGCTTAATAGAGCGTCTTTTAGTTATGTCACTTTACAGGTTTTCGGTTAATAGCGATTTGTGGGCGTGGAGTGGTCCGATTACGCCCATTTTTTTGTACTAAGGAACCTACATACCAAGTTTCATCAAAATATCTCAATTTTTACTCAAGTTACAGCTTGAACGGACGGACAGATAGAAAGTCAACGGGATTTCAACTTTTCTCGTCATTATGATCATTTATATATATATAACTGTATATCAATCTCGATTAGTTTTAGTTGATTCACACAACCGTTAGGTGAACAAAACTGTAATACTCTGTAGCAACTGGACTATAATAAATATATTAACAAAATGCATACGGGAGCATATCTGCACATTAAGTACTGTTTAAATGAGTTAAGCTTCCCTCCAGAGAACGTAAAATTAAAGCGAAGGTTTAATTGCGGACAAGCGTGTGAACTGTCAAGAGCTAACAATTTTCTATAAATGGATTTCACCACTTTTGGCTCAGAAGGAGAAATTGTAAGAGAGATTAGTGAGCAGATCTGAGCGTTGAATGAAAATTATGGTTATGCTCTTTTGCTTATATTTTCATACGTTTGCATGTAATCATATCAATTGATATGAATATCATTTTGCGAATTTTTGTGAATTCATGCAAAATTGGTAACATTATTATTAAATTATGCTATTTTCAAAATAATATGTATAGTTAACGTGAAAATAAAAGCTACTTTTTAAATATTTGTTATCTCARAACTTAACTTAATACATATATTACAATAATAATATATGTAAATCACACCATTTATCATGTATATTATATGTAATACATATAATAATTGGTAAACTTCGAGTCTATTGTATGGAAAGTTAAGAAGAAATTTTAATTCATTTTAATATTAACGACTTCTTTACTCACATCAGTTATACCTTGAAGCGGATTTAATGATTGAAGCGGATCGATTCAAAGAGATATAGTACGTGAGGCTATAGATTAATTTATCAATTTGAACAGTACCATTTTGAAGTCTTAATTTATATTTACAATATATTATATTTAAATTTGGCTCTTAAATATATATTCGATACATTTAATATTATCTTCGACATCTAATTATTTTTTGATGGAAGTCTTTTTATATGTGACATCATTTAGACAAAAAAAAATATTTTTCTTGTATATTGAAGGTAAACGATTAAAGATTTGATATTATCTTTATGAGTTATTCTGTTTCTGTTTTGTATTTTAACTGTATTTCCTAAGTCTTCAAATACTACTTGTTTTTTGTATTTGGGGTTTAGTTTCTTTCTTTCCCATATATTTTTTCATATATAATATCTCCTTTTTGATTTTCTCTTGTGCATTTGGCATCACATTTTTCATATTTTCGTGAGGCTCTTTATTAAATAAAATGTTGCAAAGTAGTTACAGAATGAATTGTTTTATTATACTGTTGAACTGCTCTCATAATTGATTTAAATCAATATTACTAATAAAGCTGTGTTCTTGCTTTAAACATCTAGAAATTTCAATCAGTATTGAATGAACTCTTTCTATTTGGCCATTACTTGTACTGGGACGTGGTGTACAATAATAAATTTGTACATTTATCCTTTCTATTAAAGACTTGAAGTGTATCGCCTGGCTCATTATTAATAACTATACTGTTATCGTTTGGAAATGTTTGCAACAGTTCCAAAACTTTTTCTTCTAAATCTGACTTGTCTCCTATATGTATTACGATTAGAAATTTGGAATATGAATCTATACACGTAAGAAATTTAAGTTTTTTTTGCGAAAAAAAGATATCTGTATGGAGTTGTTCTCCCTCTTTTTTCGGTATTGGTGCTAATCCTCTTGGAATTAGTTTCGGATGTCTTTCATATTTATTGCTATTACATATTCTACATTTTTTCGCATATTGTTTAAATTGTTTTATCATTAAATGCCAATAATATTGCTGCCTAATTTGTGCCAAATTTTCCCTATATTTTCTATTTCCCTCTTTTTGCTTTTTTTTATGTGAAATTTTTTCTTTATGTGTAAATGTTTTGTTGTTTGTTTTATACTTTTCTTCAACTTTTACTTTTATTTATATTATTTTCTGTGCTTAAGTTTTCAAATTAATAAAATTTTTTCATTTTATTCTTTTTCTAATCTGAGAAGAAAAAAGGTTTATATTTATTTTTACTCTGCTCTTTCTACTCCGTAATTTTAAATTTATAATTTTCACGGAAATTTTTCATTCGTACTGTTTTTTTCTCCGTATTTACGGATACTTGTTTTAACTTTCACTTAATTTCAGTATGCCCTTTCGCACAGGGGTTTACATACAGAGTTTTTGTTTTTTTGTTATACTGAAATTTTTTTTATTTCCGTTTATTATTTGGATCCTCGGGAGAATTGGTTGAATCTCTTGGAATCTTCTGATATAATACTATACAGTTGATTGTGGAGTTATATTTCGCTTCCCTTTTCAACTCTCGGTATCTATTCCATCCCGCACGTGTTGTGGTCAATCGTAACGTTGCGAGGTAGGCAGACTGTTTTCTGTCCGCTGTTTTCACTCCTCGTCGTACTAGCTATTTTTTAGCATTTTCCGAAAACCGATGGTTTCGGTTGCCGCTGTACATAAGGAGTTTGAAATGCCGTCCCACAGTTCCCTTATACCGAGTTGTTGATGAGTGCTCTCAGAGAGCAGGAGTGCAAGCCGAGTAGAAAATCGTTCGGCTGTCTGTTATGATTGCACCTTCTCGACGTCGAACCTTCCTTGTGTTTGTTGACGTGCGTTTTTTGCTGCACATAGGCGGGTGCGATACTTTGCTGCAACAGGATAGTCGTCCGAGTCAATGTTAGGACCTCGAAGCGTACACATGTCTAGTTGGTGGTTTTTCGATCCGGAGACAGCCAGGTATTTTDTGCTGGAATCTAGTACTACAGATAATCATATTTTGGGCCCCGGCGAAGTCGATTAGTCTCATCCCATTTGGGGATGTTTCGTCGTGTAGGCGTAATTTACCGACCGAGGGATATGTTGAAGAACTTCGCTTTGATGCGGATTGCGGACCGGAGTGAGTTACGGTATTCGGTGACGGAGTCTTTCTCCCACCACAAATCCCACACTAGATTTGCGCTCCTTTATATGATCACTGAAGTAAATGCCACAAGGACCTACTCATATCAGTTCTTGTCCCATCCATCGCATTTTTTGGACGGCGGTGATGTCAGCCTTTATTTTCACGAGGACATCAACCAGCTGGACAGCGACACCTGCCCAATTAAGTAATCGGACAGTAGAATAGCTTTTTTAGGAAAATATATATTGTAGCAAGAATATTAATTTATTTATTGACAAAATTAAGCATACAAAAGTGGAGTTGGCAAACAACAAAAAACAAAAAAAAAAAAAATAAAATAACCACAACTCAGAAACAATTATTTTAAACAAGGTAGTAACTGAACCTTTGAAGCCTATTAATCCTAATAAGGTAAATGCATTGCTTAACTCTCTGCTTTTGGAAGTGAGTTCACTGAGAACTGAACAACAAACGAAGGCGCTCACATTAATACAACAATTATGTGATGATGGAAATTCATTCATCGTTAAGCTTAACGAACTCAAATCAGAGATCTGCATTGTGAAAAATAAATTGTCCGATAACGACAAGTTATAGCAGTGATAACACTAGCCTCGAATGCTCTCTCTGCTGTGTATTCAATTCTCACAGCTGCTACTGCTTTGGGTACAAATGCTTCTATAATCGCTTCTCCGTCTAACGTTGCTGTTGCTGCTCCAACGGATAACTGGATTATCTCGCTCCCGCTTCACCTAAAGTAAGCTCTGCCGCTCCATCTTCTGCTTGCTCTACTCTCTCTCTATTTCTGCTGATAATGATAGAAACACAGCTCCGTCTAAAGTTGCCGCTGCTCCCAATGCTGCTAATGATGCCAATACGTACATATGCTGGTGCTGTTGCTAGGAATATCAACACTCATTCGAAAGCAATCCAACAGCTGCTGCTAAAGCAGTTCGCCCTTCTGCCGCTGTCAATGCTGCTCAATCAGGCGCCGTTGATGACTCTGTTAATCTGAGTTCTTCTACTTCAATTACTGCTAATGGAAATTCGACGTTAAAAGCGAACAATAGGAACAAAAAATCCCCAGCTGCTTCATCTGTGGTTGGTATTAATGCCAATTATGATCTCGATGTCGTCATACCTAACAAATGGATCCACTTGTCTGCCTTTAAGAACTCAGTCACTGAAGAAGATATTATATCTTTTGTTGTTAAACATGCTAATGTTGGGAAAGAGCATCTTTTATGTTATAAATTAATGAAGAAGGATACTGATATTAACAATCTTAAGAGTATAAACTTTAAGTTAGGCGTGTCCCCATCTTTTTTTAATGTCGTTTGCTCTTCTTTAGTGTGGCCTTCTGGCATTAAGTTGCGTCCCTCCAAGTTTTTTCCAAAGGGAAGGGAAAACAGTGCTGTAGATTAGATGATGCGCCTTTTAATGACCATTTTACTCGTGAGTTTTCTGCACATTCCTCACCTGGCCCTTGTCTTAAGGTGTACTACCAAAATTTATCGGGTATTAGGTGTAAATCAAATATTATCCGCAACTTTGCTTCACATTTGGACTTCGTTATTATCGTTATTGCTGAGACTTGGCTGAATTCTAGTTAGTTTGATAGTGAATATTTTGAMTCAAATCTTTACTATGTCTTCCGTAAGGACCGAGATCATGAAAAAACTGGCTGTTTAAGAGGGGGTGGTGTTCTCCTAGTAGTTCATCGCAAATATCGTCCTCGTTTAATTATGCTTGATAATGATGATTCTATTCTGAACAAACTATGTATTTGTATCAATGTCGCTCTGTWCATTGCAATCTCATACATCCCTCCTCTAGAGTTGTATAAGTTGCACGCAAATAATATTTCCTCGCTGGTATTAAATAATGTGAAAGAGAATAATATCTGTGCTCTGGGTGACTTTAATTTAAGCAATATCGTCTGRTCTAGTTGTTCCTATAGTCCTGCTCTTATTCCCTCCAATTTATTGTCTTCTCAATAGTTAGTTCTCATCGATAGCTTGCTTAATCTCAATCTGATTCAAATCAAATCTTATTCAAATAGTCTGGATCGGCTTCTAGACTTAGTGT
>NW_017537553.1:38830-40297 GCF_001853355.1 Bactrocera latifrons | reverse complement strand
ATCATTCTCTGTACTCGGCTTTGTCGGTCGCAATGCTTTAAATTTTGCCGACCCCTACACGTTGAAATTATTGTATACATGCTTTGTTCGGCCTATTTTGGAGTATGCAGTGTTCATCTGGAGACCATATTGCATATCGTCAATTAATAGGATCGAGCATATAAAGTTCGTTGACCCAATACCATCGTATACATCTCGTTTATTGCTTTTACATCTTAAACTACTGGAGAAGCGACAGTCCGTTCTCTGCCTTTCATTTGTTTTCAATGTAATTAATGGAGGTATTGACTGTCCCTATATATTAGGGAGAATTAACTTCAATGCTCCTCAACTTGTCTCAGATATATTTCCCCATCTTATTATAAAGAGGAAAGTACTAACTTTGCTGAATATGCTCCTCTCAAGCGTGCTATGCTTGAGTTTAACTCGATTTTCGAGAAAGTTCTTCTTGATTTTTCTTACTCTAGGGTATCCTTCATTAATACCCTCAATTCTATTTTTTAGTTTAAGTTAACTACTTATGTACTTTTAATTTAATTATTTTATAATTCTAATTTGCATCCTAATTCTCCTTTAGTCTGAAAGAAATAATGTTCATAGACGTAACTAACTAAGTAAATAAATAATACAAGAACAACATTAACGGCTGCACCGAAGCTAATATACCCTTCACATGTGCATTTTTTTTAGTAACTTTATGTCCAGTTTGTATGGAAGCTATGGAGCTGTAGTAATCCGATCTGAATAATTTTTGCGGAGATTATATTATTACCTTAAGCAGTAATCCGTGTCAAATTTCGTGAAGATACCACGTCAAATGCAAAAGTTTTCCATACAAGAACTTGACTGCGATCGTTCAGTTTGTGTGGCAGCTATATGCTATAGTAAGCCGATCTGAACAGTTTCTTCGTATATTACATTTTTGTCTTAGAAAATAATCTATACCAAATTTCGTGAATATGTATTGTCAAATCCAAAAGTTTCAATACAAGAACTTGGTTCTGATCGTTCAGTTTATATGGCTGCTATATGTTAGAGTAAGCCGATCTGAACAATTTTTGCCGATATTACATTATTTCTATGAATAATAACTCATACCAAATTTCGTGAATATATATTGGTAAATCCAAAAGTTTTCCATKCAAGAACTTTATTCCGATCGTTCAATTTGTATAACAGCTGAGGGACTAGTTAGTATATACACAGATAGACGGACGGACGGACAAACAGACATACGGACATGGCGAAGTTGGCTCAGCTCAACATACTGATCATTTATGTATATACTTAATAGGGTCTCCGACGCTTCCTTCTGATCGCAAGATCTTCAGTGATATAATACCCAAGTTATCCTTTGTCATTTTTCTGTTTTTATTTTTTTACTTAGTTCTGCTGTTTTAACCATTTTAACGGCAGCAAACATTTTTTAAATGTATATTTAGTAAATAGTTCGAAGAAATCAAAAAA
>NW_017537553.1:33581-38735 GCF_001853355.1 Bactrocera latifrons | reverse complement strand
CAAAGTTGTGCTTCGTTTAAGCGTCTTCCACGATATATTTAATCCCCGTTCCCACGACAGTCGGGTCTACGAAAACCGGAACGGATCCGGATTTTTATCCGGCCAAGGACTGTCAACTCGGCAGAATTCTGCCGTTACAACAACAACAACAACATATATTTAATCCATATTCTTCATTGATTTACTGCATTATTTGTCATGAAGACTTAACTGTTTTTAGTAATTGTTGTCTTTCGCGGTGGTTCGGACTCTTCTTTTCGGTCTGCAAATGCGTCTCGCTAGGCAGTCTGTTTTATTTCCGCTGCCACACGGAACTCCTCGTCGTACCAGCTGCTCTTTTAAATTTTCCGAAAACCAATGGTTTCGGTTGCAGCTGTACGTAAGGAGTTTGAAATTCCGTCTCACAGTTCCTTTATACAGAGCCAGTGCCGGATTAAACTAGCGTGGGGCCTGTAGCAAATTCTGTCAATTGGCCCTTGGTTTGCTATAGGTTCTCAAGTTTAGTGTACTAAATAAAATAAAGTTGTTACAAATAACATTTCTGGATTTATTATAGGCAAATTTAGAGATAATACTTTCAATATCGACTTCTTTAAGCAAGTCATGCTCTATATTCAACAAAGTGATATGACTAAGACGTTCTTTACCCATCGTGTTCTTTAATTCATTTTTAATACGTTTTAATGTTGAAAAAGAACATTCGCCGCTGCAGTTAGTGATCATGAGAGATAAGTAAATTCGCAAAGCAATTTCGAAGTTTGGRACACACAATTCTAAAGAATTATTTAATAAAAGTTTATAATATTGCTGTTCCAGAGGTTCCTGTTTCTTGCTGTCAATAACAGTAGCCACATCTGTTTTCAGCAGCTCTGCAAACTGCACTAATCCACCGCCTACGCTGTTCTCCAAATAATTTTCGTAAACACTGACCACACTAGAGGATTTTTCCAAAATCTCTTCTGTTGTAAGGTATTCTTCACAGTAGGTCTGATCTTTGAATCTTGCCTTAATATCTGAAAAAATCGATCTCATTGCTTGGACGTAGCCATATAATGATTCATAAAGGGCGTATCCCTATGTTAAGGTCTTGATCAGACGACTGCAGCGAAGCACTAGTCGCTTGCAAGCGTTCTAAGATTTCGTTCGACGTAATTGTCGTTTCTAACTTATTCATCGTTGAAAGTAGTCCGTAAGCTTTATTAAGACACTCCGCTTTTTGATCCACTTTATAGAGAATGTCTTCCAATACTTGCTTAATAGTGACAAAATCACATAAAAGTGCCTTCGTAGCATCAGCTCGGGCTGACCACCTACTGTCCGATAACCGTTTCAAAATCGGAMTTTTTTAAGTAGAACCTTTAAGTGCGTTCGTAAGACGTCCATAGCGATAGGTAATAGCTGAAAAAATGTATAGACGTTTTCAATGAAATCGAAGAAAAGTAATGCTTCTATACAGCAGTCTGGCACTTAGCAACCGAATT
Source organism: Bactrocera latifrons (assembly GCF_001853355.1). Lineage (NCBI taxonomy): Eukaryota > Metazoa > Arthropoda > Insecta > Diptera > Tephritidae > Bactrocera > Bactrocera latifrons. Next base: position 37,254 of record NW_017537553.1, on the reverse strand, counting down.
TAATGAATGTGCAAGAGACTTCCTATTATATCTATATATTCTGCATACTTATTTATTTTCTTAATTCTGGCTTATAAACTGATGTATTTCCCACTCTTGTTGCTGGCATTATAATAGCTTTACCCACGACAATCTTTGATATTAATGCCACTCTCACTTAAGAAAACTGGTCACCTTAGAGCGAATTGTTCAGCAGTATGACCTTCAATGCCCAAGAACTTAACAAATCATTCCAATGGTCCAAATGGCAGATGGAATATGACTTGAGACTCTGAAACACCTTGCTCTTAAGGCTGGACTGAACTAAAAAATTTTGCCCTGTTAAGAGGGCAGCGTTATGATATAAAATAATTAGGCAATTCACAAGCTTTGTTGTATGTCTTATGTCATATTTTAATATTCTTAAAAAATACGACACTTGTGAGCACCCTCCACTGTTGTATGTCATATTTGTTTTCATATTTCTACACTTAATCAGCTGATAGTGAAAAATAAAGAAGACAGAAATGCCACGAGAAAGTCAGAAAAATAAAATTATAGCTTCTTTATGTGAAAATCATGCATTGGCTCTATTAGGAATTGAATCAAGTGAGTATTTGCATACATTTCTTCATTAAATACAAATATTTATACTTTGCCAGGTGACGAAGAAACATACCCCGCAGTTTTGTATTTGTAAACAAATACAGCAGATAGAACTCAGATACAGCAGATAGCGAACTCAAGAAACATACCACGCAGTGTTGTATCAGTCATATTTTAATGCAAGGATAATTTGCGCTCCATATAAATTGATATTTTTTAATTACGGTCAGTTGGAGCGCGGGGCCCGTAATATTTGTTACTCTTGCAATGTAGCTAATCCGGCACTGGTTACTGGGGTTTACGTTTTGTTTTTAGGTCTCGTATTAATTATGGCGGAGTAATTATTCCTGATATTTGATGGTGTCGGAGCCATTGTACACGTGTAATTAATGAAGTTTATGATTTGAAAAACTAGTGAGCAATGTACAAACGAGTAATGAAAGGGAGAGAAAGTACTCGCGAGCGGTAAGTTCGAATTAAGTAACGGAAGTAATTAGAAAAATTGTATAATATATTAATAAGTAGTAAGTAATTAGAAAAATATTATCGGCRTGAGAGATAGTCGATGGCTGAGAAGAGAAATAGTAGTTAAAGTTTATCTGAGTGTAGTGCATACATACGTAACCTATCGGGTAATACTTGCGTTAATTACTGGGAACCCGTAAGTAATATCTTACCCAACATGTAAAGTAGTATACGTAAATCATCATCCACTGGCTTCGTGCCTGTGACTTGGTTGTTGTGAAAAATATATCAAACTGAAATATATGCACATATTTATATGAATAAAACAATCAATGGGATTTATAATTATTATATATTGAAATTTTTGTATTGTCTTACATACAATATACATATGTGTATAGTAAAAAAGAAACATTACATATAGTACGGAGATATATTTTAAACTACATATTAAACTTGCAAAATGGCTACGAAACGAGGGCGTGGTGAAGGAGATGTTAAAAAGAAAATGGCGCGTTTAAGATTCAAAAATCTTGTGCGAAGTGTAACATTAAATAGGATTTGGTTAATGGATTCCGGTGAACAAAAGCTTTCACTGAATGTGAAAAAAAATATTAACATGCTGATTCGACCGCAGCGGAAGGTCGGGATCCTAACAATGGCAGTAAGTATTTATTATAGGCTACCTTACAGATATCATATATATATATTAGACAGACTGTACAAGGTCACTACAAATTTAACTACATTTATTTTGAAAAGCATGGTTTTAGGTTTTTGAACCGTGGTTGTTACTAAGGCACACGTGATGTTTTCCATTCAAAGATGTGTTTGAGTAAATTTATTATTCAAATGACAGCATAGAGAGTGGATGCTTGAACTACATAGTTGTAGGCGTAGTTTTTGTTATTTTCAGTGCAACATAAAAACATACTTACATTCATTCCAACAAATAGGTGAAGCTGATAAAAGCTTTGAAAAATCCTATAATGGCAAGGAAGTGTTGAACAATGTTCTTAGTTTTACAAAAATTATGAGCTCATCTATTTCTCACCTGTGCGAATATAAAAATTTGAAGGATTAAATGTTAGTATTTATCGTATTTTATTTTTAACGTTTTTGTTTTTATAAATAACAAGACTAAATTCGCCGCCGTAGGAGAGAGGAAGTCCTCCTTATTAATTATGGTACCACAAACGCTTAGTTTGCGAGATATTCGATTTCAAAGTTCAAAAATTCCCAAAATTCGAACATTTTAAATAGCTATTTCACCACATTAAACACACTATCCGCACATTCAAGTTAGTTATGTATATCAAACTATAAACATTTAAATACATCCACATTTTCCACTTTTTGCAGATTTTTACCTAAGAATCTTAAGAAAACCTACATATCTTATGAAAATTGTTGATAGCATTGATGTTGTCAATATTTGGTGTTTTCAGGAGACGAGAGGGTTCCCTGTTCCCAAAGATGGTTTTCCTTTTTTGTGCTAGTGCGGTGCAGTCGTTTAGGATGTGGTTAACTGAGTCGTTTGCATGATTGCAAAGTGAACAGCTAGGTTTATCCGTGTTGTTCAACAGATAATTGTGTGTTCTTAAAGTGTGACCTATTCTAAGGCGCACAAATATTTTTATAATTAACATTTAATATTATAAGCAAATAAAAACTGAGTATTAATTTTACACTTAATTTTAATTAGACATAACTACGGTAATAGATAGCCGAAGGCCCTAGTAGCCAGTGCTTAATCTTTGTGTATTAATTATTAATAATTAGTTCTCATTTAAATAAATAAAATAAAATAAAATAAATACTTTTTACACTCGTAGTGCGCATCATTTATGTGCTAACAATTGTAATCAAAAGGAGCGCTGCCATATGATACGAGTAATAAGCAAATTCGCTGAATTTCTCTCTTTTGATATAATTCCTCATTCTTTATTAAGCAATCTTAGTTCCAATAAGAACAAGTGTGTCTATAAATTATATTTCAAATTAAAATTAGTATAAACATGCTTATGGATTTTGGCTCCATAGATTTTTTCCTATTAATCAAACAACAACTAGGTAATATTATAGAACARTACTTAGGTTACCCCGTGTATGGAATTTTTAATCGGGAATATTTAAAAAAATRTAAGTGGTAACAACATTTTTTTTGCATATTCCTCCTCTGGAGAAGTCCCCTATCCGTACATACCCCATTTATATCGAAATTCTTGTTTTTTTCCCGACCGCCAAAGTAGTTGGAATCGTGCCCAAATAGCAGTGTTGCCATACTTTGTGTCCTGGAAAAATAATCAAAAATGCTTCTGTTTCATCTTTATAGATAGAAATGATACAAAATGATCTATTGAATCATTCATATGGATTACATCCAAATATAATATTATTTAAAAAATAGAGACAAATATTATATTATTTAGTCTAAGATCCCACCATAGTACGACCATCACCCATCGTATTATGGGATGAAAATAATTTTTACTCTCTTGCGCAATAAGCTGTAGACTAATAGAAAGTATATAGCTTATAGAATATGCAAACTCTGGGTTGCCTTGTTTTTTCCGGTGCAATTATTGGGTTGCCAGGTACATACAAATTTTTTTTTTTTTTT
>NW_017537553.1:26661-32041 GCF_001853355.1 Bactrocera latifrons | reverse complement strand
ATAATTACAACTTCAAGTAGCTTGGACAAAATAGGCAACAGTGAGATTAGACGATATGAAGATGCTTCCTGTGCGCTTTTCCCGGGTTTTTGCATCATAATGATTTCAGATGCCTTCCATGGCAATGGAACGTATCTGAGATTCGATGTAAGTTTTTCTAATGCTTTCCGCGTTAGATTTTTCAGTACTTCAGCTGTCACTAAGTCGAAGCTGGGAGCTTTTCTTGGTTTAAATCTACTTTTAATTATATTTTCCACTTCTTTAGTAGTTGCTGGTTGGATTTCTTCCACGCATTGCGATCCTTCCATCTGACACATAACTTAAAAATAGTGATTTGCACCTGCCCACTTACGCGATAAACCTTATACCAAAATAAAGATAATTTTATTGCGAATATAATCATACAAGGTTGCCTGCGAAAAATTTGTGCTGAATCCCGGTTGTCGAGTTTTAAAAAACAAAATATTCGTGCGGCTGAATACGTGTGATTAAAATTTATTTTTAATTAATTTACATTATTCAAATGTTACGTGCATAATGCGCGAAAAAGAGGTCCGAGGAACGTATTCAGTGCCATTTACATACAATAAGATTGTAATTACAATTTTTTTTAAATTAATTTACATTATTCAAAATCTGATTCATCGGAAGAAAAACTGGCAAGTTCTGAACATTCGTCGTCACTATTTTTTTTTTTCTGTCATTTCAGCAATTACTTGTACTGTTATAGGCGCTTGGTCCTCAATGAATCCTGTTGATTTAAGATAATAATTAACAAAACAACCGCAGGTTTCAGGCTGTAGTTTAACACATTCTGGTTCCGTTGCATGAAGCCACATAGAATTGACAAAAATTGTTCTTAAAATTTTTTGTTGTAGTGATATCCAGGACGGTGGTATAGTATTTGAGTCAAAACTTTTAATTTTTTTTAAGAATTTTTCGTTGGTTTCTTTTGAAGAATAACTTTTCACAAACATTCGATATCTCGCTTCATTCACCCTATTGCAGTTTTTTATACCATGCATATTAGCTGTGAACTCTTGAACTGTGTCCTTTTTTCGTTAATAGCAAACATCAGCTTCATCTGTCAATGATGAAAAAACTGCCTGATACTTTTCGTTTTTGGAAAATAATTTATATGGTTTCACTTTTCCTTTATTGTAGAATGCAGTCGCATAATTACATCCTGTMAATGCATGGAAAGCTGGAAGACTTAGGCATAACTTGGATCCCAGCTTGAACGCTAATTCAGTGCAATTAATGCACTCCAAATATTAATAATTTTTATTTTTTTGGCGCTGAATTGGCTAGCCAAATTTCAGAAAGCTGAATTTTGTGAATATTTCCCAGCAAAATAACCAGATCATCGGTACCAGAGGCCTTAATTAAAGTTTTCGACTCTGGTGGCGCTTTATATGCATGAAAAATCATCCTCGTATCCGCTTCTTCATGATCACATATGTAATGAAATTCTTCACTTTTTTTATAGAATTTTGCTGGACTTTGTAAGAGAAACACTGGTGGTCAACAGTTAAAAAAATCTTTTTATTTCCGATGATCGTTACCAAATTTTGCTTTTCCCAATACTCAGCCAAAAAATATACCAAGGCTGTTTTGAGGCTGTGCAAAAAATCTTTGGGCCTGATTTTTTGAGGTGCAGAAATTTTATACGGTGTGTCGAATTTTTTGCGACTGTGGCGTTCAGAATCTTTGATCGACGGTGATAAATAACGGTCAAAAACTAAATGTATTTCTGTAGCAGTTGTTGAACAAAGTTGAATRASTATTGACTCCGCAACTTTTTCAAAAGTTTGTGGCATAGAAGATCCGATTAAATGCAAAAAGTAAAARCCGTCGATTATTTCAACGCTGATATTTGTCGGTTCGACCACTTCTGTTCCCGATTTTAAAGCTTTCGCTAAGGTTGATTAAGCAGTTTTAAACATTCCCCCAGCACATTAGAACAGAGCAGATGGCAGTGGTGCTAGTGGAAAAGTTAAGCAATGTTCCAAATTAATTCTCTTGTTTACACTAATTGCCAACAGTCGTCCAAATATATATCTCGTTCCATTTTTAGTAACATCCTCTTGTTTTGATCTTTATTCATCACTGCTCTACTTGTGCACTCTGCCCTCTCACAAACGTTCATGTAGTAGGATTCACAACGCCGTTTTCAGTTCACGGTCGTGCTGCTGCAGTCTGTCGCGAGCATTGTATTCCACACATGAAGCGAAATTCAAGATTTTGTTCCGCTTGATAGCTTTATCAAATCTTCCGGGAATTGTAGAATATTCGGTGGTAAATTCAGTTTCTGATATTCACCAATTGCCTTGACRTTCAACAAAAAATCACMAACGTCTTCAGATGCTGCTTTGCCCGTGGAAATGTTGAATAAGTTATTTGTATCTATTGTTTCATCAAATAGATTCATTGTATCTTTTATTGTCTCAATAATACTGTCCAGGCTTTTCCTGCCTTTTTTAATCGTGCTTTTTTGCAACGAATGCGAAGTATCATCTTTTTTTTTCTAAACCGACATTTTCTGGTAATATTTTCGTTCTCATGCTGTGACTGAGCGCCCATCATTGACGCKCAGATATTGAGTCCACGGCAAGATTAGCATCAAATTCCTCTACCAAAACTGAATTTTCAGTATACATTGTGATTAAATTTCTCAAGTAGCCCATTTAGCCCATTTAGCGTAATTAAGTTGGTTAAACGCAAAAATCGGGTCCATAAACAATTCAAAGTTGCTAGTACGCAWGCTTCTTGAAAACCGAAGAAATAAATTAATTAACTTAGAATATTGATAATAAAATTGTGTTTTTTTTTCCTTTTGCACCATTTAAAGTGTTTCTGCAGTACCCCTTATATCCATTTGAAATACGGTGCAATAAATCTGGTAGTTCAACTCGTTCGCTCACGTCACATGCAGCCGGATTTGATGCTCTCTGTATTTGAGCTTATAGTAATTCATCCAACGCTTCGGGAGATATATTCATTGTGGATAAATACTGTTCGAAAGGAAGTATTTGCAATGCAGGAGCAGCTAGTGGATGTAAGCGCTTGCATCGATTAAAATGCTTGCTGTCCAAGTAGCTATTCAATGATCCACCGGCTAATACTTCTGCTTGAATTAGAATTTCCACTAATCCACTAGAATCGATATATTTCCCTGTCGTTTTGAAGAAAGCAATTTCCATGTGGAATGCTCCCAAATTTACAAAAATCTTGAATCTTGCTATTGCTAAATCATATGTCACGATAATATGTGGTTGGCTACACTTTTCAGCTATTTCGTTCGCTATGATTAATGTTTCGTTAACGATTGCGTAAGATGTCGGATAATTATTTTTTGGAGATAGATACTCGATCTTTTGCTGTTCACTCCCATCACTTGATGTCATATAGTTATAGCCTAACCACATTGGAACCCATAATAAATCTGTATCAATAGCAATTTCGGCCGAACCTCTACATGTATCCAGTGTATTAGTAAATGAATCTACCGGCAGCAGCTGTAAACTAGCGGTTGGTTTAGAATAGTATGGTCGAATTTCACGTACAATCTCATTAAAACGCCTTCTTTTACGCGCGGGTGCTTCACTATTTACTTCGTCTCTAACTTCACGTGTTCCAGCTGTTTCATCACCGCTGTTCAATGCATTATTATCTTGGACCGACGTATACGTCATTTCTTTCTCTAGTTCTTCGGCCGAATTGTACGCAATAGTATGACCATATCTATTGAGCATCGTGATTACTTGTCGAGAATTGGTAAAGACTTCATTGTCAGTCCAAGCATTCAACTTTTTGCTGGTTTACATCTACCTTTGGTGACTGTATAAATTATGTCACTACATATTGATGCTATTTTGACATTTCCTTGGAAACTTTGGTCCTAGAATGAGACTTTCCATTAAATAAAATAGCATTTCAGGAATTTCACATTCTCATCTGCAGTTAAACAGCTGCGGAGTCCACGAGGATTAATATTCTTGATGGACTTTCTTAAATAATATGCGACATCTTCAAATTTTTGATCATTTTTGTCTCCAACAATTTCATGTTGGTAGCCATAACTGACACTTCTTTTTCTGCTTCATACACTATTTTTTGGCAACGATGACCAGTAGACACTTCTATAACAATACGGTCTCCGAATTTTTTTAATAATTTTTTTTTTGTTTGTAAAATTTCGGGTCGGTAATCATGAAAGTCATCCAAATTTAATTGTCGATCTCCGTACTCCAACAACAATGCTTGATATCGTGAGAATAACTGCGCARAGTACACAACCTGGCTATTACTTATGATTTCGATTGTAATAAAATCRCATAATGATTCAAATGCCAATTTATGCACGTTTCTGTACTTATGCCAACTTGAATCGGTATGTTCTTCGGATCAGTTTTCTTTGGATTAATACGCTSCGTAACAGGACTGATGATAAGCAACAGTTTGATTTGTWATTTTTAAGAGGATGTTGGCATCATTGAGACTCTCAGCCCTATCTTTAATTTTTTGTACTGCTTTTTCAGTTTTAGACAATCTCAGATTGAGTATCTGCTTCCCACATTTCGTGCGTTCATGATTGCAAAACAGACAAGTGGTTTTGCTACATGTCGATGATGGTTCATAGCTCCTAAAATAATAAAAAATATTTTTTTAAATAAGATAATGGCCGAAGAAAAAAATTCACATAAAAAAACAACACTTCAAAAGTCAGAATATGTAGTACCTCCTTTACATTTGTAGAAATCTCAGCCGTTTCATCAGCATGACTTTCTTCACTCTCAGTACCTGTTGCACAGGAGTCGMCAATAGATGCAATACCTTTTGAAGCTTCACCAGCGGAAAAAATACCGACACGCATCTAAAAAAATAATTTTTTGGATGAAATAATAGAATTTAATACTTGATTCCCTGGCGGACCTAATAAATTATAATTAAATTCCACGCGTCACTTATTTGGAAAAATAAAAGATATAAAACCTGTTTACTACAAAATTTAAAAAATTTATTTATTATATAATTACTGCATGTTCTATAGCGAAAATATTAAATTCTTCATTACATTTATTTTTTAATACAGTCACTTTTTTATAACACGTGGTATGATAACCACAAAWTGACGCGTTGGTTAGTTTAACATTGTTGTATTTACAGTTTTTAAATTTTCGTAAAGCCAATTTCAATGAACATTTTTTGAAAGTTTCATCGTTAAAATCACTAAAATTACACAGAAAACACTTTTTAGCCATTTTTGGACCAATTTATTATCAAACAAGTAAGGAAGGGCTAAGTTCGGGTGTCACCGAACATTTTATACTCTCGCATGATAAAGTGATAATCGATATTTCAGGCGTGGTTGTGAACC
>NW_017537553.1:11763-26121 GCF_001853355.1 Bactrocera latifrons | reverse complement strand
AACCCTATACCTAACTCTTTTAGTTTTAGGACTTACAATCAACCGTTATGTGAACAAAAATATAATACTCTCTTTAGCAACTTTGTTGCGAGAGTATAAAAAGTAATATCGACACGCAATAGCAGCACATTTTTTCTAATATGAAAACAGCGGCTAATAATGCATAACAGCGGTTGCTCCGTAATAATGCTCAGACAAGATATTGTTGAAATGACAGAAAAAGAAAATATTGACAACGAATGTTCAGAACTTGAAGAGTTTTTCTCCCGATGAATCAGATTTCGAATAATGTAAATATTAAAAAAAAATTTTAATCACAATGTTATTGTATTTATAATAAATGGCACTGAATACGTTCCTCGGACCTCTTTTTCGCGCATTATGCACGTAACATTTGAATAATGTAAATTAATTAAAAATAAATTTTAATCACACGTATTCAGCCGCACGAATATTTTGTTTTTTAAAACTCGACAACCGGAAATCAGCACCAATTTTTCGCAGGCAACCTTGTATCATTATGCTCGCAATAAAATTATCTTTATATTGGGTCGCGTAGGTGGATAGGTGCAAATCACTATCTTTAAGTTATCTGTATGTACCTGGCAACCCAATAATTGCACCGGGAAAAACAAGGCAACCCAGTGTTTGCATATTCTATAAGCTATATTCTTTCTATWAGTCTACAGCTTATTGCGTAAGAGAGTGGGTGTAATGTTTAAAAAAAAAATATTTTTTAAATTATTAATTAATTACACTTAGCATCACAATTTCCAGGCAAGCTCCTCGAAATTAATATTTTAATGTAATCAATTTTATATAAAAATGATTTTCATCCCGTAATACGATGGGTTCTCTCCTTTTTTTTTTTTTTTTTTTTTTTTTTTTTTTTTTTTTTTTTACTCTCCTTTTTTTTTTTTTTGTTTGTTCCGAAGGGGGAATCTTTCATAGATACTGATACTTAGTAGTATGCAGTATGCACGATTCGTACTATTCGCTAAAGGTGTACCTCTTTCGGGACCACGCCTATTAAGTAATATCTTACTATATTAGGCTTGCGAAACAGTACGCYTACGTACTAAACCCCTAACTCCGTCATCTGTAGCTTTATGGAAGGCCCTGCGGGACCGCCGCTAAGTATTACATCGCAGGGCCAGCTTAGCCTATTGGCTCACGTCATAAGCTCGCTATTTGCGGCTCTAGCTTCACTGTTTCTGTGATGTTCGGCTCTTTTCAGCTCTTTCAGTATTAGAGCTGTCGTCTTCTCCATGGCATACCATACTTGTCTCTTTTGCAACATATGAGCAACAATGTTATCTGGTGTTACTCGGCCTGCCACTTCTATCTCCAGGGACCGGCGCTCTGATGTGAATCTCGTGCAGTGGAAAAATATATGCTCTACATTTTCACTACCGTTTCCACAGAAAGAGCAAGTAACTCCGTTGTCATGACCATACCTAAGCAGGTACTCTCTGAAACATCCGTGCCCTGTCAGAAACTGCGTCATGTAAAAGTCTGTCTCGCCATGCTTTCGTTCCACCCATTCTTGTATCTTCCCGATTAATCGGTGCGYCCATCTTCCCTTTGTTGTTGTGTCCCAACGATTTTGCCATTCCTCTATGCTTTCTTGTCTTTCCAGTTCTCGCTCTGCCATTGTCAGCTTTCTGCCTATAGTTTTGCTTTTGTCATATATCCGCTTCAGTTCTCGAGCTATTATGTTTGGCGGCATTATCCCAGATATAATGCTAGCGGCTTCATGAGATACCGTGCGGAAAGCGCTAATAGCTCTAATTGCGCTTAGTCGGAAGTAAGATTGACTGGCTAACCTGGGCCAAAAGTGCTCTGCTGCTTTGTTTTGGACCTCCTATATTGGCCATAATTCTGGATAAGGCCGCTTTTACACGGGCAGCTTTTTCGCAGACTCTTTCAATGTGAGCTTTGTAGCTGAGTCTCGCGTCGATCATTACACCAAGGTACCTTAGTGCTGATTGTGTTGTAATGATATGTCCGTCAATGTTTAGGGAGACATTCTCGAGTGTTTTTCTGCTTATAATAAGCACTGCTCCGTTTTTTGTTTCGCGAGTTGGAGTTTTGAGCTATTTAGCCTGTGCTTTATTTTTGGTATCGTCTCACTACGTATAGTCTGAATTTGGTGGAGTTCTTTGGCTACTATGGTTACCGCTATAYCATCGGAGTATCCGATAATCTGTACTTCTTTGGGCAGTGGGAGGCGTAGTATCCCATCATACAGGACATTCCATAAGAGTGGACCCAGTACGGAACCTTGTGGCACACCACCAGTTACCGTGTACTCTTTTGGACCTTCGTCTGTGTTGTAGAGCAACAGCGTTTCGGACAAATAGCTCTGTATGATACTCAGCAGGTACGTTGGTGTTGTTTTCGCCTGTAACGCACGCAGTATGTGGGGCCAGTGAGCCGAAGCAAAGAGCTCCAAAAATTGTTTTGTTTTGGATTTGACTGCAATCTTAAGGACCTTGTTCGGGATTCCATCAAGGCCTGGTGCTTTTGAATTGCCAAACCGTTCAGCAGCTTGTAGCACTTCGAGGTCACTTACTGGCGCAGTATTTGTGGGCTCTGCTTTTTCGAGAAGTACCAGTACCTTCCACCTTCCTGGCTTTGCTTAGGGAATAGCGTTTCTACCACATTTTTTAGCAAAGAAGGACAGGTCGGAGCTTGCCCCTTGCTCCCTCCGATCTTTCCCATTACTATCTTATACCCCTCGAACGATGGATTTTCGTCAATTCTGTCGCGTAACATATTGAAGCAGGAAGTTTTGCTCGCCTTTATCGCTTTTTTGAGGTCCCTGCGCTTCTCTCAGTCTCAAAAAATCGCTGCTGCCTATGCTACGTTGGAACCGGCGCCTCGCTTTGTGGCACTCGCTTCTCAGTAAAGCGATTTCATGATTCCACCAGTATACCGGCTTTCTTTGTGTTGTTTCTTTCCTTTTGACCATAGCCGCATCGGAGGCTTCGGATATGTGGTCTACCAGCAGTTTGGCCTGGATATCTACATCATTATCTTCCTTCAGGTCCACAATAAATTGGAAGAGTTCCCCGTCAAGTGTTTCAATCCTCCACCCTTTGGATTGCACTCTTTGGCGACAAGTGGTTCTACGTTGTCCTTGCGTGGGTTTGCTGATGTTTATTAATATAGCCAGGTGATCACTCTGGGTATATATGTCACACACCCCCCAGTCCGTTGATCCAATTAACGTTCTGCTAGCAAAAGATACGTCAATAATATAGCCACGCCCATTCTTTTCAAAAGTGTTCTTTGTTCCTGTATTCAGTAGGATAGCGTCTAACACAGCAAAGTCTTTAAGCAGTGCCCTTCCTCTTGGGTTAGTGGCTTTGCTTCCCCATTCTATGKCCCAAGCATTTAAGTCCCCGCAATTATATTTGGTGTAGTTGTGGTTGCATCTTTCACCAGCTCGTCAAGTATTTTTTCATATTCGTCAAGTGGGATACTTGGCGATATGTAGCAGCTGTAGAAGTAGAAACCATATATTTTCGCTCTTGCATAGTAGGCCTTTCCAGTCAGTGGTTTGTGTTGGAACGTTTTGTCTCCACATGCCCGTATTGCCACCGTTTTTGTGTTTTAACTGCACGCTGCTATGTGGATGGGACATTTTCGGCTCCCTATTTGCTGYTCAGCGTTCAATTTCCCACTTTTTTGGAACGCAATGCAAAGCGGTTTATTAGTGCAGGATTTCGCCAAATGACCCTCTTCTCCGCACTTAATACAGCCCTTACTCCTGTCTTCCAGGTTGCTGCACGCCTTCGCCACATGTCCATATTCGAGGCACCTGAAACACTTCTTCAGTTGAGCCTTTTCCCTAATCCTACAGRTTATCCAGCCGATCCTGATCTTTGGGCTTGTAGCAAGTATCTTGCTTCTTGTGCAGGAAGACTTAACACTGCTATTTGAGTGCCCGCGTAGGCCGCTCTGATGGTTTTTACCGCTGCTACGTTAAAGAGCCCGAGTTCTTTAATTCCTGATCGGATTACTTCTGCTATGTCTTCTTTTGTGGTGACATCGTCCAGGTCCCGCAGCCYCACTGTGATTTCTTGCCTCAATGTTTTTATTTGTACCTGGTCGCCCAAAATTGTTTTCTTTGTATTCTTCAGTGCTTCCTGTTGGCTCCTTCTTTAGTTCAAGGAGAATCTCTCCTTTGGCTGTCTTTTTAACTCTTGAGACATTTTTGTCAAGCTCTTGTAGAATCCCATTAGTTTTAACCATTCGAAGAATGTCTGCGTCGGTCACTTCACCARATTTTGCAATCACGATAGCATCCGGTCGAAGACGTTTTGTCGTGTTTGCATCCTTTTCACCAGTTTTCCTCTGTGTCTTACGCTGTACCGTTACCTAGTTATCCTCTGTTGCTGGTTTCGCTCCAGCATCTTTGGGGTAGCTACCTCTGTCCTCGCTTGTCAGCTCGACTACAGTTCTTTCCGATAGCACTTCATGGGTGGTTTTGGTTGTTTTTGGGGGCGTTCTTCTCCCCATTTGCTTGCCGTCACGTGGCCTTTTAGGTGTTGTTTCGGCAAATTTTGTCTGGCTTGACACATTATGTTTTAGTTCGCCCAGTCGGGCGTGCTCATCCTTGGCATATGTGTGAAGTTTCACGATAGAACAAAGTAGTTCCCGCATGGAATTGTTGATGGTGCGCTGCGGTGGGTACATCATAKCAGCTAACTTCTGAATAAGATCTCCTAGTCGGGGACGATGTCCCTACCCCGGAGCAACGCAGACCGGCTATCCGCGACCTGCCGACCCCCCCCGGTAGCTTAGAGCTCAGCTGAAAAGCCTGGTCCCATTGGAACCAAGACCAACGGGTATATCTCCTGTTGATTAACATAGGTGTTCGATGGATGAGGGTTACTTTATGTTTAGTTCGACATAAATGAACTATGAACACCCCTGTGATGCACTGACCAGGGTTATTGTTTTTGCAGAAGTGCAGAAAGAAGTTCGACACAAGGACCACTGTTATTTTGTTTTTTTTTTATCTATATTTATCAAATAACATAAGATATAGCAATAATTTKCACCATTGTCTCTGTAAAATTACATATGTTAAACACAAAATTTGGTGATTATTTTTTCAAAACACAATATGTGGTAACACTGATATATGTCATGTTATGCAAATAAACATACTATGAGAGTGAATTGCATATAAAATTGTGGAATTTTAAATAGAAATATCTCGAAAACCATAAGTCTGAGCAGGGTATATGTGTATACATTTTTTAATCCTGATCTTTTCTTCCCATGTATACCCTCAAATCGCGGCGCTAAAAGAATCGTAATCCCGCCGTTCTGTGGAATGCTTCAGGAATATTTGTCATACTCATCTCAAACCAACCATCAYTCATGTATGTAAATATAACAGGGTGTTTTTTTATAGCGAAGTTATAATAACCCCGCCCACTCTCCAAAACTCAATATTGTTCAAAACTACCAAAAGCGCGGGAAATACATAACTGAATAAGGCATTAATTTCTGCCTCGAGGTGGTATTATAGGCAGGGACCGTATTATAATAATGAGTGGTCGAAGAAGTCTTTTCAGAGTTGTCGTTGCAGACTTATATCCGCAGTGCTACCAGTCACATTATATAAGCTTAAGCTTTATTTAAAAATTAAATTCGGGGAAGTTGAACAAAGCTATATATTGGGTATATTTTCTATAAAAATGGGAAGAATGCCAAACAAGCCAAAATTTGTGAAGTTTACGGMGACGATGCTGTATCAGATCGTGTAGACAACAAAGGTTCGCTCGCTTCCGCTCCGGAAATTTCGAAATTTTTCTTTACACTGATGAAAGTTGAACAGTGATGGAATAATATCTCTAGTGGAAAAATGGCAAAAAGTTGTCGACCAAAATGGTACATATTTGTTCATTTATTTGTAAGTATAAATATAAAAAAAAAAAGATTTTTGAAATTTGATTGTTTTTCTTTCTTACCGGCGTAGAAACCGGTTATAGCCGACTTAACAACAGCGCGGGCCYTACTTYTYAATTTCCTACTTAGTCCGAAGTAGCACTTGTTGGCAAGAGTTATTCTGCGTTGGATTTCCAGACTGATATTTTTGGTGGTGTTTACGTTGGCTCCATGATAGACGAAAGTCTTTATATTTTTAATTTAATGTTTCTCTTACAAAATAAGAATTATTTGTGAACTCTAACACAACAAAAGTTGAAGARTAAGCTTTTTCTTTTGCCTTGTCAAATAATACTCTTAAATTATTATTGCGTAAAATTTATTTAAAAACWAGCACACCCTGTCGCGCGTTGCTGTGGCTAAATTTTGTGTTATATTACACTGTTGTTAACTCTTCACGGGGAACAGTTACCCCTTAATACAATGAAATTATTATATTATGTARGAACGAAGAGAGTTGAGTGGTTTATCCTACTAATCTTATAAATTTATCAAGATTTTGCCATACAAACATGACAGTTCAAAGTCACTACCTTGAAGTGATTTGAAACTCATCCACGCTCARTCTCTCTGTGCGACTCTGAATTTGCGCCATCTACTTGTCAACATTGGAAATCTGTTACATTTTCACAAAGAGAAAAACAAAAATTTAATAGCGTAATGATTACGTACTGCTGAAACTAAGGTGTAACCTAAATTTAAACTGTCAAACAGTAGACAAATTATATACATAATTTGCAATAATATAATATTCCGATTATAAATTGAGATGTAAGCTATCCTGTCTTTCAAGTTGGATCAAATTGCACACGATGTGCAATCATTATTAAAATCGGTTCAGTAGTTTAGACGACCATTGCGGATAAAAAACGTGACACGTGATTTTTATGTGTAAAGATTACCGCAGAACTATTTTTCTTGTGAGCGAAAAATAAAATTAAAAATATGATTAATGAGAGAAAAATACAAAATACAAAATTAAAAAGTTTTGACATATTTGTATGGTCCTCTAAAACATAAAAATTTCCTATTACTACGTCAAAATACATCATACTAAAACTTAGTCAAAAATTATATAATAACTGTTGTTTTCTGTCCTCGCTTACAGGACTTTACAGAAACCGGTGTCAAAATTGGATAATGAGCTTGGCCCCGCCCACTTTAAGATACAATCACATATCTAGGAGTTCAATCTAATTCAGTATATGGACATTCTTATCTAACAGTGTGAAAATAAATGCAACTTCCCACATAACACAGTTTAAAATTGCGTTGGATTATTTCGCTTTTGCTTTGCAATATGTTAGTTATACATGTAACTAAAATTCGAAGTCCCGAATACCTAGATCAAAAACTTCTAAACTTCCAGAGACTTTATACCGCATATGTCGGCTAATATGTCAGTTTTCTCAGTGAATAATTTTTTTTATTATTACTTTACATTGTATCTAGTATATAAAAATAAAATACTGACAACAATTCTGGTCTAAATAATTAGGAGAGATACTTAAAAGCTAAATGTTGAGAAATACATTTGCTGCTTCTTTTGTATTACTAAATCAGAAGGCTTCTTGCGTTTCAACCGGATTTCTCGCCCAGCAGTTTCGATGTGTCTGGATGCTTCCTCATTAACGTGCTGTGTAAGCCTCAGTTCGTGAGACTTTGATAATTTGGAGATTTCATTTACCACTGAATTCACGCTTAGATCACGGTGCAGATCAGCAGTTCTAATGTACCAAAGAGCATTAACTAAAGCTCTTAGTACCTTACCTTGAAAGCGCTGACCGGTGGGAATGCAGCTTTGACTTGAGCAACCCCATAGTTGGGCTCCGTAGGCCCAAACTGGCTTTAAAACTTGATTATATAGTAATAGTTTGTTTTGAATTGATAGCTTTTATTTCCTGCCAACTAGGTGGTAAAATTTGCCAAATTTCATATCAAGCTCGCTCCGTTTTTTGTTTTTGACATGCTCTTTCCAACGTAGCTTAGCATCTAAGGTGATACCTAGGTATTAATCACTGTTATGGAATGTTATTTATATAACTTGGAATATATGCCGGATTTTTCAAGGTAAAGTCGACATTAATTGATTTGGTGTCGTTTAATTTGATGCCACACTTAAATGCCCACTTAGTAATTGCGTCTCCAGCTGCTAACAAAGCTGTGCATCCGCAAATGTCGCTGTCATATAACTAAAATCAGATAGGAGGTCACTGGTAAAAACAAAATAAAGCATTGGCCCCAACACGCTTCCCTGGGGAACACCGGCTTCTATCGGTTGCAAGTTAGAATATGCATCCTCTTGTTTAATGCGGAAGTATCCATCTTTTAAGTACGAAGCAATTGTTTCACAAAATGGTTTGGGTAGTTTGTATTTCAATTTGAGCAGTAGACCCGTATGCCAAACTTTGTCAAAAGTTTGAGACACATCCAAAAAGGCCGCCGTACAAACGTTCCTTTTATCGATTTTAAATATTTTCAACGAAATTAACGATTCGGTGTATCTGGTCAATTGTTGAATGGTGGTCACTAAAGCCAAATTGATGTGTTGGTATTAGGTGTTTATGAACGATTATTGGTATGAGCCTATTTATGAGTACATTTGCAAAGATTTTAGATAAGGCTGGCAGCAGCGAAATTGGTGTATGTGATGTAACAGCGTGAATTGGCTTACCCGACTTAGGTAGCATTATGACTTCAGATACTTTCCAAAGCTGTGGCACGTATCTTAGGCATAAATCCCTGTTTATAATGTTTACAAGTTTTTTTTTATACAATGCTTTTTTAAATTGCATAATATTTCTCCAGTTATTAAATCGTACCCAGGTGTTTTTTCAGTCTTGTGTTCCCGATAAGATTTTAAATAATTTAATTGTATGTGACGTGATAACATCAAATCTGTTAAATTTGGTCTCTTCGGTCTTTTGTTATTGCTGTGATTTTCGCTTATAATTTGGAACATTTTTTAWTGTAATGTCTGTAAACAGAAGGAAAACTTACTTAACTTAATGCGAAGCACGTACAGCATACACTTACAGGTATACTACTATTACCAAAAAATAATAAACGGTTGTTCATAATTTAAAATTCTTAATTCTTGGTCGCTCTCCTCAACAGTATAAACAGTTGTTAAAGTCCATGTCCGGAATAGCCTTCAATGCGTYTAGAGATTTGTTTAATGTCTTCAACTGGTTCAAAAAGTTTTTCATGGAGCGGCTTTTGAGCTTGTTGAATAGCTGGAAGTGACATGGCACTAAATCAGGCGAATACAGTGGTTACGGCCTGATATTTTTAGATCCAAATGACCTTTCAAAATGATTTTCAAGCGCTCAAGGTATTTGTCCAGATTTCAGCTGTTCTATCTGTAATGGTTTCGGAAATATGTACATTAATCCTAATAGAAGGACGCCACGCCCACTTTTTCAAAATTTTTGGCCAGGTGCCCGTTGCTACTGCGATTTAATACGCCAAGTTACAGTTCTATTTATTTTAATTTAGCGTCAAGTTAAGGTACTTTTAGTGTGTACCAGTGGTCCGATTACGCGGATCCACGAAAGCATGCTTTATTTTTGCAAAGAAACCCTTATAAAATGTCATCCAGATATGCCAATTTTTATTCAAGTTGCCATTTGTAAGGACGGACGGACAACAGAAAGTCACTCAGATTTCAACTCGTCTAGACATCCTCATCATTTATATATACATAACTACATTTGTACATATCTCGATTAGTTTTTGGTGATGCAGATAGCCAGCGTAAACTAATTTTAATACCACGTGCTTTCCAAAGTAAACAGAAAAAATGTTTTCTTCGGCCAATTCAGTTTATGTTATTCAAAATAGTCTCCTTCTGTTTCAATATAGCTTTTTCACGATCCAATAGCAGTYTAACGAGTGTTTTAGCTCGTTGGCCGGTATGGCCGCCAGTATGCCGGTGCAAGCATTTTCAATGGCCTGCATAACGCTTTCCATTCATGGGAAAATACATTTTTCTGAAAAGGAAAAAGTCGCACGATGCCATATCAGGTGAATACGGGGAGAGGTTTTTGGGTAAAATGTGATTTTTGGTCAAATAATCGGTTACATGCGTCGAATCGAATTTTGGATTCTGAGAAATTTTTGGTCGTCAGTCAATTTGTGTGGAACAAACCGTRCATACACTTTTCCTAGGCCAAATTGCTTGGTCAAAATGCGATAAATCGATGTTCAATTCCATTTCCATGAATTTCAATAATAATTTCGGCTGATTTGTGATAAATTCAAGCACAGTTTCGATGGAATTTCTGGTGATCACGGATTTTGATTGTCCCACATGTTGATCCTCATTTATGTCCTCACGACCACTTTGAAATCTTTTACACCACTCGTAACTCTGCTTCGGGATAGGCAATCATCGCCATAAACTTGTTTCGGTAAAAGTTTTACCAATTTTAAAACAAAATTTAATGTTGATTTTTTGTTCGAAGCTCATTTTCGCACCAATAACACAAACATACTGACACTTAAAGGCTATAACTTCACTTAAAATCAATGAAATGTCATGGAATTCTCAGTGAATAATCGATAAAGATCGCAGACTCCAACGCACCAGTCAACATATAGATGGCGCCACCAGGGGGCGCTGGACTCAAAAAGTCTTGTTTACTTTGGAACAAGTATAAGTAAGTACCAGATTTGTTTCCATTTCCTGAAAAGTGCTGCCGAGTTTCATCGAATGCTTGTTGGTCATGATCACCATATGCTCTATCATGCAGCATGCAAAAGATGATTTCAATGATAGATTATACTCTGAGTCAAAAATAAACAGCATTCATGTTAATTTTGTACAATAAACAATTTCAGATAATTTGAATGCTATGGGAAAGGTCCAAAAGTATGGAAAATGGGTGCCATATAAATTTAACAAAGGGCAAATGGATAACTGAAACATTCCTTGTAAAATTATGGCCAAGGATATGAAAGCACCGGTTTTGCATCGAAATGTCACTGGCGAAGATGATCACGAAAAACGACCAGAATGAGCCAAAAAAAAAGGCAAACCCTGCCAGCCAAGAGCGGTTAGAMCACTAGTGAAACAGTCGGTTGGAGATCGGCGAAAAAGTGGTTTGATTGCCATAGGCCGCGTGAAGATTCTAACCATTTTTGACCTCACACGTACGTATGCATGTCATCATACATCTCTAATGCGCTCATTCGGTAGTGTCATAGAAGAAAGTATATCAGTCCTACTCTAATATCCGCAATGGTCAGCTGATGCAGGGTTGCATTTTCTGCTTCTTAATTTAAAATATTTTTAATATTCTAAACATTTTAAATTTAAATTTTTTTATTTTTCTTTATTAATAAACTTTTTTTTGCAGAATTACAAACATGTACATATTTTCAATGAAAAAATTAAAAATATCTGAAAATAAAGATTAGTTGTATAAAATGATAATAATACCTGAAAGAAAATATTAATTAAATAAAAATAGTGATGAAATCTGTAAAAAAAGTTTAATTAAATAAAAATTACAATTGCATCTGAAAGAAAAGAATAATATTATCTGATAATTTAAAATATAAAACAAACCTTTAATATGTGAAATATTATATTGGATTGTGCATGCAGCCTTAAACGCATAAAATACATATGTACAWATAAATGTATTTATTTTCGGGTATTATAATGGACTGCGCAGTCCAATTAAAAACAACACACACAAATTTGCACATACTTACTTAAYAATTTCTGATGATATTACAGCTGCTGCTATTTACAATTCAGTTCTCATTTTCAATGCTATAAAAACACAAGAAGTAATTATTTGCAAATTATTTAAAAAAATCACATAAAAATCATKCACTTACCTTCTTGTTGTACGAGCCTCCTTTACCATAGACGACTGACAATCGTTACCCTTTTTGGGATTTTCTTTTGGCAGTATTGACATTATGTTTTCTCGAAACGAAAAATAACCCGAAAATCTGCGTTGGTGTTAATGCATAGAGAAAAAATGTGTAGTTATATTGAAATATTTGAGAAAAATGGTTAGCCGTGGCTGGCAGGGAAGTAATTTTGTTACACGACAATGCACTTGCACACAAACCAAAATCTGGTCAGGATGCAGTCAAACTACTTGGCTGGGATCTGTAATCACCAGACGGGGCCCCTTCGGTTATCATTAGTTTGCARGAGCGCATTGGCTGAGCAGCCCTTCGATTCCTATGCAGAAGGCGAAAATARAATAAAGCAAACAATTCGCTTCAAAAGACGACATTTATATTGGTATGGTCCACAAATTGCCAGAAAAGTGGTCAAACTGTGTAAATAGCAATGGTGAACACTTTTTTTTTTTACTTTCCGATTTKAAATTAGTATTTCATTTTCGCGAAAAAACGCTCAATTCATACCAACACACCTGTTTTTTAAAAATAGGAGTTAGTGAAATTGATTTCGAGATCTATGGTGAGTATACTTAATAGTAGATTAAGTAGTAAGTATTTATTATAAGCAAACTTTACAATTTTCATTAGTTTTCTGATGTTTAAATTAATAATTGTTATTTTAAATGAACTTAGTATTTACTCTTAAAAAGTTGTCGCTTTACGCAAAAGTATTGGAGGGTGGAGAGAGCCATGTGTAGGAGTTCACGCAAGTGAAAATCTAGTTGGAGCTTACATTTACTAGGGAGTGGCCAGAAACGATTCTTTTACATATCAGCTCACGTCTTCAGGTCTTAGACCAAGTATCCACCAGGTAGCCAAATATCATCCGCTTGAAGGCCAGCTAAAGGAAAAAGACGAAACATTCCTTACCATGGTTTTTCGTTGGGTTTGGAACCCGCCACGTAAAACACCCCTCGATTAACAGGAAACAAAAGCCTTGGATAAGAGACCCCCTTTTGATTAAAAGGCATGCAACTAGAATGTCCGGTCCTTTATTTGGGAAGATACCGCCGTCCAAGAAATACGATGGACTGGACAAAGACTGAAAGCAGATCATATTCSGTGTGGGATTCGGGATAGAAGACAGCTTTCAGTGGATGAACTTCTTCTTGAACATCTACCCAAAATCCGCATCAAAGCCAAGTTCTTAAATATATCGCTGATTTGCGCCCATGCCCCGACGGAAGAGAAGGACGATGTGAACAAGATGTCTTCTATGAGTGYTTGGATCGCAACTTTGAGAGCTGCCCCCACCACGCTGTCAAGCGGATTAAATGCCATTGTCGCCAAAGAAGGTATCTTTGGCACAACGGTCGGTAAATTCAGCCTATACGATGAAGCATACCCAAATGGGTTGAGGCTGATCGACTTCGACGGGTTCTGAAATATGGGTATTTGCACTACTAAATACCAGCATAGGAGTAGTGACTGATGCCCAGAGCATACCGAAAGAGGAAACTTAACCAGCCTACTGAATGGCAGTGAAAGCAAAAAGCGAACCCGATTACTCAATCGATGATGATGGATCAGACGTTCCATTATGCGACCATGAAGAAGTTTGAATAGTAATTACCCGCCTGMAGAACAACAAAGCGGCGGAGTCCAATGCATTGCAAATTTCAAACAATCTACAAAATGGCAAACTACACAATCTGCCCCAAATGTTGGTATAAATCTTCTCAACATCGGATATACGATTTTTTTGAGCGTACTTTGTGGGACATTAAATCTCACTGCCAACAAAATAATTGCACCTTATCAACCTTACTGATGTAGGCCTGAAAAATTACTAGATATTCACCATGCGTCAAATCTTGTAAAAGACCCGTGAAAAGAAAACCGACATGCACCTCCTCTTCGTCGATTTCAAAGATGCTTTTGATAGCATGAAAATAAGTTGCCTTTACCTTTACGCCGCTATGTCTAAATTTCAATCTACTTCTTCTTCTTAATTGGCGTAGACACGGCTTACGCSATTATAGCCGAGTTAACAACAGCGCGCCAGTCGTTTATTCTTTTCGCTACGTTAGACCAATTGGATATTCCAAGCCTAGCCAGGTCCTTCTCTACCTGGTCCTTCCAACGGAGTGGAGGTCTTCCTCTTCCTATGTTCGAATACCTTCAGAGCTGGAGTGTTTTCGTCCATTCGCACAACATGACCTAGCCAGCGTAGCCGCTGTCTTAATTCGCTGAACTATGTCAATGTCGTCATATATCTCGTAAAGCTCATCGTTCCATCGAATGCGATATTTGCGTGGCCAACGCACAAATGACCATAAATCTTTCGCAGCAACGTCGACTCATCAGTTGTTGTCATCGTCCAAGCCTCTGCAGTGAACGRGTATTATGAGTGACTTATAGTGACTTATAGAGTTTGGTTTTTGTTTGTCGAGAGAGGACTTTGCTTCTCAATTGCCTACTCAGTCCGAAGTAGCACCTGTTGACAAGAGTGGTGTTTACGCT